>NW_028229847.1:0-59948 GCF_053477565.2 Lygodium microphyllum | reverse complement strand
AGGACAAGATCAATGACCTCTTCAACATAAGCATGCCAATTTCTCCCATCCAATCGAGAGACACATCTGTACCTCAAGTAGTGCCATCTAGAAAGAGCTTGAATGCCACATGCTAGCAAACTAGTCAAATTCATTGACCAAGGAGCGTAGAATTAAGAGAGAAGCAAGTAGCCAACAATCTTCATACAATGCTAGTGGCCACCCTTGTAACTCTGAGCTTAGGAGACCTGCTTAGGTAGCATTCGAAGCTATGGCAAGAGTTAAAGTAGTGGGTAGAAGGATCGCTAGAGCAAACAATAATTGACTTGCAAGACCATGACACAGTAACACAAATACCGAGCCTCTGACGCTGCACTTAGTGCCCAAGTCCTTACACGTTAATGCTTTCTAGGAAGGCATAGAGATGCACACAGTCTTCTTGGTCCTAGCTCCAAGTGATATCACGAGGAAAGGGATTGGAGACATAGGGGCAAGAGTCAGTGTTCTTATCCATGCAATGCTCCAGGCTTGGGGTAACCCACCTATCGAGAATGCTAGGTTAAATGTCACACTGGCTTACGAAACAAAAGTAAAGCCATTTAGAGTGCTAAAAATTTGGCCATTGAAGATTGTAGGAGTGCAGTTCTTTGTAGATTTCATAGTCATGAAAGGAGTGGACTGTGATATCATGTTAGGCTAACTTTGGATGTGCAATGCATGAGTCATAGAAGATTGGGGCAATGGTCTGATCTTCCTAGGCAATTGAACATAAGTGGTAAGAGTGGAGATGGACACATCAAAGATTACACCAATCAACCTAGACACAATCTTAGGCATCTTGAAGGGTGATGCTCATATTAGAAAATCTTATGGGTCACTAACAAAGTATATCCCTTGCCTCGAGGATGAACGAGATTGGATGCATGTGTTAGCCACAATCGATCTACCATTCTCGGACAATGAGGAGTATGAATAAGCTATCAAGGCAATTGGTGAGTCCAAGAACAAACCCTCAGTACCAATTTGTAAGATGGCTATCAAAGGAATATCTATCCTATTAGAACCAATATCTCTGATAAGACTCATTATACTCTATTTTTCTACTTGTGGAGAGTGTATTCTTGCAGTACCTACACTTACTAAATCAGCTGTAACTTTTGACTAAAAGCTCCAATTGATAAACTTCTTGATTCAAATTGAAGCTAAATCAGCCGTAACTTTTGACTAAAAGCTCCAATTGACAAACTTCTTGATTCAAATTGAAGCTAACACTTCCCTCTTCAAAGAAAGTACTTAATAGTAAATTTCAAATTAGGGAAGAAAATGATATGATAGCCCAAAATTGATTGACTAAAACTATTCAAAACTTGCCCTATTTGGATGAGCCTCTAAGAGGTCTATGTCCAACTTTGACCTTGTTAAGTCCTATAGACTCACTAAAAGAGGTGAGAGCACTCTGTAGGATACCAAGACACCAATTTATGATCTATGAAAAGCAATCAAAGTCCCATACCTTCCATTTTCATGATTGCAATGAAGGAGTAATGTCATGAAATCACTGTATGGATTGAATCACTCCCAAGATGAATCAACCATTGCCAACATGAATATTTGTGTTGCCTAATTTATCATTTTCATTCCAACATGAGCATCACCTTACCACCACTACTCATATAATTAACACATTACTATAGACATATCATCATAAGCATTTAAGTGTCGAACTGAAGGATCCCATGCTATCATAAGCATGCCATCAATATAACCAATATGTACCAAGAAATACTCTATTATCCAAGAGCTAAAAAAAGAATAACGGTTTGTAGCTTATTGCATCAAAAGCTTCAAAATGTTGCTTCTTAATTGAATCTCATAGCCCCATAATCTTCAAATCTTACTTCAAATCTTACTAAGGTTAAAGCGCCTTACTTAAGAAAGATGATGGAGTGGTTGAATTGATAGCTATGGTTGGAGCTTATCATTGAGCATTGATTGTTATAGAATACCATTTGTTACTACAATTGTTGAGGAAGTTGAAGAACAAAATATTGGATAATATGCTATTTAATGTAGCAAAAGAAGCTCTATATTGCTTCAATGGAACAAAACTAACCTTTAATCTTCAATGCATAAGCTTCAAAGTTGGGCATGAAGAAGCAAACCATATAAAATCCTTGTAATGGAAAGACTTTAGCTCTCTTTATGCTTTAGAAACAAAGAATATCAATCTAGAAGAAGAATCCCTAAATTTTTTCTCCATGAGAGCTTGAAGAGTTGAAGAGGGCTCAAACGCTCAAATGTTGATGAATCTTGAAGGATACTTGCTATAGATATGCTCTAGAGATGAAATGAAGCAAAAGCCCTTTAAGATTGAAATGCTTTGTTCAAGCTTTTATAATGGCTATCCATGGATTACATAGTAAGGGTTTCAAGAACAAGAAGATGAAGAATGGATTATAAATCTTAAAAATTTCCTAGAGCTTTTACTTGCTAATGATCAACTGAAGCACATGAAATGGAGGATGAACATTAGGGAGATGAAACATGCTAAAATGAGGCCAAAAAATGCACTGCATTTTTTAGGCCTATCTTGGACACCATGTTTGAGCTCCTTTGTGGCTTATGGGTAATCATTGTGAAGAAGATGAAGCAAGAAAACTATGCAATTGTTCAAGAACCAAAGGATAAACTATGCAATTCTATTTGTTTGATGTTATCAACCACCATTACTTATGTGCGATTACAATGTAAGTTCAATAGCATTATTTTACAAGTGAGAAGAAAAAGAAAACTTTCATTGTGGGACACGACTATGATAATATTATGGATTTTAAAAGGAAGTGCATGTTACCCTTCTTTCATGGAAGTGCGCCCAAATAAAGATTTTTTGTCTTTAAATTGTCCACCAAGGTTCTGTCATTGTGAAGGGAGGAATATTTGCAAAGCTTGGGTGCACTACAAGATGGGCCATAACATCATGCTCTATGTTTGAGCGTCGTGACCCAAGTTATTCCATTTTGGAGTTCATGAGTTATATTCCAATACCCTATTTTCTTATGATGATTTAGATTTTCATTTTAGCTTGAAGAGCCTAACGGTGATTGCCATTTGTGAGGTGTCCACTAGTCCCAATCCACGGCACACCTTTTAGTAGTCCATCACTAGGTTTTCCATAAATGATGCCGCCCGATGATCCCTTGGAACATCACGGGATTGTCACTTAGGCCCTACCGAGTCTACTTCGCAACGGGAGAGTTTTGGCCGAACCCACTAGGATCGACCTGAAGACTTGGGTTGCTAAAATTGGATGGGTCTCCTAGCAGCCAGCTAGCGTCAGTAATTTCGAGTTCCACTTTTTAGAGGATTACTCAATCTGAAGCAGACTTGCCATTGCACTTGGTTCAAAGAGAATGGGAGACGGAGGGGAGTGTGGTACGTCAACCCTCCTGCCCATAAGGCAAAATCTCATTCCGGTCCCCTAAAACAATGCAAGTCGGTTCTACCTAATGACTACTTGGTCAATTTATCGTCTTCCTATTTCTATATCCGATGTAGAAAAGCTCCCAGCTAACCGGGACTACCCTACCATTGGACGGAGCCGTCGAGGGTTATGCCCACCCGCTTTCCTCTGATGATGGGTCATCTTTAGTTTTTTAATTACCTACAACACATTTCTTGGAACATATACAACCATCTTCCTTAATTAGTCCGTTTAGTCACATGTTCCTTCACATAATTTATCTCACTAACACGCATACAATTCGAACAGTAAAGCAAACTTCTTTATTATATTGGAAGTCTTATTACAATTTCCATCATTCCGTCCAGCGGAAGATACACAAAATTCCATAAGGACATTCTGTCCACCAAGATTCCACCCTTATAACTAGTATTTAGGGTTCCAGGATCCCATCCTAGGTCACGAAGGGGCTCATCAGATTCTTGGAACAATGCAGGATTTACAGCCAGAGCCCCCTCTGGCACCTACAATTCCTACTGCCCGAGACTATCCCTACTGACAGACCTTTTGCCTACGGAGCCGGTCCAAGCCTCTCGTAGCGATAATCATGACCCCCTTGGAGTAGGGTCTCGCCGCTAGCTTGGGGGTAGCCTAGCGCGATCCTTTCTTTTATTCTGTTGGCAATAATTTCAATCAAAATCTAGATTCTAGCAAACACAAATAGTTCTTTCAAATATGTATCAAATAGTGCAATGACAATCATCCCAACATGTAAATCACAGTTTCATATAGCCAAGGTAGACCTTATCCTAAGGTAACCTTTCATTCTAATGAGGATTCTTCTCCCCATAAAGAAGTGTTGAGTACACCTCTTAAAACATGTTAAGCAGGGCATGAGTTTTCCATTTGGATTCACTTATCTAACATAAGCAAAATCCCTTAAGGAAATATATTGTGTCAATAAACTCAACGAGATGATCTTTAGGATTTCTAAATAGATAACCAGTTTCTATAACCTTCACTAATCAATTCTTAACCTTGTCGCATTTGATCATAACTATATTGAATGCGCATAAAGACATATGTACAATAACCTTTGGCGATCAATTCTATCATGATTCTATGCCTTAGTATCCCAACTATTCTAGCTACAAATCATAGTGATTAATCGTTTTATGCTTGAACTAATATGTCATTCTAAATGAGTTATTGGTTTAATGTGTAAGTGAAGAATATGAAAGCTAATATCCTATGTAATTGATCTTATATTGTAAAATTGATAATCTAGTAATGAATAACCTGGTTTGGCGGCATGACGACATTAGGAACTTCATCTTTACTCGCGCTCGCATTAGCCACACCCGACGTTCCAATTGTGGTGGCAATTCCGCAACCTCGGGCACTCCCGTATCATTGGCAATACCCGTTGCTTGACCGGTTGCGTTGATTTCCATGGTTTTTCCACTTCGTCGCTTTGGAGTCATCGTCCACGAGGAGTTTGAGAGATAGGGAAGGTGGGATAGATTTTAGATGAGAGAGGGTAGAGAATATGGCTTACTTAAAGATCGAGACAAGGGATTTGAGCTAACTCTCTTCCTCTCTCTCTCTCTCTCTCTCTCTCTCTCTCTCTCTCTCTCTCTCTAGCTTCTCGCAGCCTCTTGAAGGAGTATTTTTCATTCTCTCTTCTTCTCTCTCGTAGCCTCTCGGGGTCTCCTTATCTTCCTTATGCCTCTCTCATGCCTCATATTTATAGTGAATTGGAGAAGAGGGCTTGTGGTTGAGAAGTGGAGCTCTTTGTGGAGGGGGATCTTGGAAAGATCAGTGATCTGATGCTCAGATCATAAATCTGATGGTTCCATTGGCTCCGAAAGGGGGGTTAAAACCCCAAGACACTTGATTTGAAAGCTCTCAGTTCACTCCTTCTTCTTTTCTCTGTTCGAAGTGCTGTCTACTGCCTGTAAACTACGATCGCGGCGCGCGCGATTTCGCTAGTCACTTTTCTTTATTTTTCTTTTTATAAAATCTTCAAACTAACTAACACATCACTTGTTTTTTCTTTTAAATGACATCTAGTTCTAGAAATCTCCATATCTCTTTAAAAATAAAATAAAATAAAGATAATCTTTAAAATATCTAAAATATTCTAGTCTTGTCCAAAAGTCTAATATTTTTAGACCATCCAAACTATACACATTATCCTAGTGATTAATATAGCTCATAAGTTTCGTTCACGTTGTAATTTACGTGAAGGATGGCCACGGTCCTTGCCAATTCGAAAAAAATATCGAATTTACGACTCTTGATTTTTCTAAATAAAATATTTTAAATTAAATAAAAATGATTAATAATTAATGTTAGTTAGTTTTTACCTTAGTTAGTCTTTAGTTAGTAATCTTACTAACTTATTAATTAACTAACTAACTTTTGAACTAACCAACTAACTTTTATTGTGTGGAAATATTACATCCTTCTCCCCTTAGAGAAATCGAGATGTCCTCATCTCGAGAGAAACTGTGGGTATTGTTGATGAAGAGCATCCTCATCTATCCATGAAGCATCTTCTTCAGGGTAATCCTTCCATTGGACAAGGTATTCTCTAAGGGTTCTACTTCTCAATTTTCTCTCCCTTACATCAATTACTCTGTCAGGTTGTAGCTCAAGGACTCCTTGGCTAGGTATTACAACTTGTTCATCATCAAGGATATGGTTAGGGTTAGCTACGTATGCTTTCAATAAGCTAAAATGAAATACATTGTGGATTTTTATATTCTCAGGGAGTTGTATCTTGTAAGCGCTTGGTCCTAGGCACTTGAGAATCTTATAGGGTCCACAATATCTTGGACTTAGCTTCTTAAACTCACCTAAAGACAAAGAACTCTTCTTTGGATGGACACGGATGAAGACCATGTCTCCGTCTTTGAAGATCCGTTCTTGCCTTTTTAGATCAGCATACGCCTTTTGTCGATCCTTGGTAGCTTGAATATCCTGTCTGATAATCTTGATTTGATCATCCATTTCTTCTAACATTTTTTCTCGAGGCTTCTACCCTTAGAGTAGGATTGGAAAAATTAAGTGGCATACGACAATCTTGACCATATAGTGCCTGAAATGGAGTCATCTGAATACTTCGATGATAGGAGGCATTATAGGCAAATTCCACTAAGGATAGATACTGAATCCACCTTTTAGGTTCATTGCTGCAATATGCAAACAGAAAATCCTCAATTACTTGATTAACTCGTTCTGTCTGCCCATCAGTTTGTGGATGATAAGCAGTACTGAAACAAAGTTGGGTTCCAATGGCTTCAAATAAACTCTTCCAGAAGTGTGATGTGAAAAGAGAATCACGATCACTGATGATCCTTTTAGGTAACCCATGTAACCTAAAAATCTCTTTTACAAAAATTCTAGCAATATCTGAAGCCTTGTAATTGGTTTTTGTTGGGAGAATATGAGCGACCTTTGTTAGCATGTCTACTATTACCATTATTGAGTTATATCCTCCTTGTATAGAAGGTAACCCAACTACAAAGTCCATGCTAATAAATTCCCATTTCATCTAGGGAATGTCAAGTGGCTGGAGTTTTCCTGGTAACTTGACACATTCAGATTTTACCCTTTGGCAATTTAGACATTCAGTGACATACTTAAGTACATCACCCTTGAGTTTTTGCCAGTAATAACTTTTCCTGACATCATTAAGAGTTTTTGCATATCCTGGGTGTCCTGAAAAAGGAGAATCATGTGCTTCCCAAAATATCCTTTCCTTGAGAGTCTGACTTGAAGGAATGCATAGTCTCATTCTGAAATAAACAAGTCCTTCATCTTCATCTATAGAGAATTCCTGATACTTAGTCTTGAGTTTGGGATCTTGTTCCTTATTCTGAACTTCCCAAAACAATTGTTGATAGTCTGGGTCCTTATTTGCTTCATCCTTGGTCAACTCGATGATAGGATTAGTCTGCATTGATATCATTGTAGCTAGATTCTGACCTAGATGGCTCTTCAGTGATAAGAGCATTAAGGAAGGCTTTACAGCTAAGGGCATCTGCTACTACATTTTTTTTACCGGGTCTGAACTTAATTTCAAAGTCATATTCCTGTAGAACCTCGATCCAACATCGTTGCCTCATATTAAGATCAGGTTGAGTAAAAATCCACTTAAGACTTTTATGATCTGTGACTAAGGAAAACTTATTTCCAAGCAAGTAATGTCTCCATAATTTGAGAGCATGAATCACAACTAATAACTCCAGGTCATGAGTAGCATATTTCTGCTCATGGATTTTCAATTTTCTTGAAGAGTAAGCTATAGGATGTCCTTCCTGCATTAGTACACATCCCAATGCAAGAGAGCTGGCATCTGTGACAACTTCAAATTCCTTGCTTAAGTCAGGTAGCCTTAAGATAGGAGCAGTTACCAGACTATGCTTTAGTTGCTCAAAGCTAGATTGTTCGATTGGCGTCCAATTAATGGCAACTTGCTTCTTAAGTAAACTTGTAAGAGGTGCTGCAATTTGAGCATAGTTTCTGATGAATACCCTATACCATCCTGTTAGGCCAAGGAAACTTCTCACTTCCTTGATAGTGGTTGGGGGTGGCCAATCTTGAACATCCTTGACCTTGGCAGGATCTACTGATATACCCTCAATAGACACTATGAATCCCAAGTATTCAATCTTTCTTTTGAAGAATGCACACTTCTTCTTCTTGGCATACAACTTGTGTGTTCTCATTGTCTCTAGGACAATGCGAAGATGTGGTTCATGATCCTCTTCCTCCTTAGAATAAGTTAGGACGTCATCGAAGAATACAAGGACAAAGTCATCAAGGTGGGATCTAAAAATGTCATGCATTAACCTGTTGAAGGTAGCTGGAGCATTTGTCAATCCAAATGACATCACAATGAATTCGAAATGGCCATATCTTGTGTTGAAGGCGGTCTTTGGAATATCTTCATTCTTGACTCTAATCCGGTAATATCCTGACCAAAGATCAATCTTAGAAAAGATCTTTGCTCCTTGTAGACGATCAAGAAGCTCATCAATCCTTGGGATGGGGTACTTATTCTTTACTGTCACCTGGTTTAGCCCTCGGTAGTCGATACAAAGACGAAGAGTTCCATCTTTCTTCTTTTGGAATAATACTGGGGCTCCCCATGGTGAATTACTTGACCGGATATACCCTTGTTCTAGCAGTTGCTTGAGTTGCTCTTTTAGTTCGATGGCTTTAGGAATAGACATTTTGTAAGGTCTTTTTGCCACTGGAGCGGCTCCTGGAACAAGTTTGATCTCATGATCAACTTCTCTTTTCGGAGGTAACTCAGTTAGCTCTTCAGGAAATATGTCAGCATACTCTTTTAACCAGGATGGTTCTTCTTTTGCATGATCATCTTGATTTACCTTGTTAAGCTTGATCAAGTAAACATGTAATCCTTTCTTCAAGCCTTTCACAATTCGAGAAGCTTTTGCCAATTGAACTTTAGGTTTCCCTGTTTCACCTTGTGTAGTTGCTATTTCACCATTCAAATCCTAAAATGTGACTTGACCTTTTCCACAATGGATATGAGCATCATTGGGAATCAGCCAATCCATTCCTAGTAAACATTCATAGGCTCCTAGGTTCATTACCCTGAACCTCATACTTGAAAGGTTTTCCCCTAGGTTAAACTCTACCTTGGCAGTTTGCTATGTAGAAAGTGCTTCCGTTCCATTTGCTAATTCCAAAAGCAGCTTTGATGCATTTACAGTATCTATACCTATCTTCTTAGCACACTTGGGTGAAATAAATGAGTGTGTACTTCCACAGTCAATCAAAACTTTAAATGGTTTACCTTGGTGACTAGCCGGTGTCTGTATTACCGAATATTGACGATTTGGTCCTTTCCTATGGAATGCAGTATGAACAGTTTCTCTTTCAATATCTTCTTCCATAGTAGGGTCTTCCTCCTTATTAGTCTCTTTTAGGGTAATATTTGACGTTCTTCCTCTTGCCATAGCTACATGACCACGACCTTGGGCAGCTCTGCCTTGACCTCAAAATTGGCCTTGGTGATGGTTTCTACCAAGCTTTGGACAATCTCTCCTGAAATGTCTTGTCTCATTACAGTGGAAGCACCTAAGACCATCCCTGTTTCCTTGGGTAGGAATAAAATTTCCAACTGCATTGGATTTTGCCTTCTTCTTTTGTCCTTGGAAAAATTGTCCTTGGGTTCTTTTTGCTTGACCTTTGAATCCTCCTTTGTTCTGGTTATTGTAGCTCCAGAACTTATTGTTATTAGGCTTTGATTGTACTTCCCGCACAATAGGAGCAGCTTGAATCAAAGCATTGTGGAGGTCTATGGGACGCATTGATTCTAAATGAGTATTCAGAGGATAATTTAGCCCATTGCAAAACTTGGACACTTGTTGAACAGTATCCATGGGGGGTGCATATTTAAGAAGAGAAACAAACTTGGAGTAGTATGCTTCCAAGGTCAGTCCCATTTGCTTCAAATTCAAGAACTCGTTCATCTTTTGGGTGCGATAAGCTGGAGGTAAATACCTTCCTCTTACAGCTTCTTTCAGCAAGTCCCAAGTAATGGTATTTTTAGGGACACCTTGATCTCGGCACCACTGCTTCCACCAAAGTCGAGCTTTGCCAATTAATTTTAGCTTAGCTATCATGGCTTGGTTGGCTGGGATAGTTCCAGCAGCAATAAAATAATCTTCCATCGATTCGATCCAAATTTTTGCATCAGCTTCCACATTTTCGCCTTTCCCATTAAACTCTGGAGGTTTGACTTGCTTCAAAAGATTCCTTTTCTCTTGAGCTTCGTTGGGAATTGTTGTGGGTGCAAGATTCTGGGAAATTTTTAGCAATTCGTAAGTTAAATTTTACAACTCTATGTAGCGTCAATAATAGAGTTCAATATTCAAAATATCTCTCGCTTAGTTTACTGAAACAACTCTCAAATCAACTTTCTTCCCATAAAATTAAATTGCAATTTCAGAGGTTTCAAGACAAAAATAATAAAATAGGATTGCATTATTTCTTTGATTGATAAAGTATCAATCAATCTTTTATTACAATGGATGTACAAGGTAATCAGATGGAAGGAAATACATTATTCAGATGGCTCGCAGGCTCATCTTATTTTCTCTTAGGAAAGGATTCCCTACCACAATCTAAGTATGACACTCTGATACATCCTTTATGAAGTAACTTGGATTCGGAGAGTAAATATCTAGGAATCTATATTTTTGAGGGAGTTTAGGAAATCCGTCTTTTTTGTAGTTGCGGCGGCTAGAGCGACCTATGACTTTTATTCTGTCAGTCGGAAGGATCTTTGTAACTTCCCCATAGATATATTGGTTTAGTTTGATCTTCTTGCCTCTAGTATACAGGGTTGAGTTTACAGTGGCCTCATGAAATAGATAGATCTTAACAACTTTAAGATCTTCCATCCATTTTACCATTTTCAGATTATTTTGAAGATAAGCTAGACGGCTTGCATCAATATAGCAATACCCTCCACTAATCATCCACCGTCTTTAACGATATAGAGGCGACGGGTTGTACAACTGATCTAGTACTCGCATCATCTGAATTCTCTAGGAAAAACTGGATGAATGCATAGCTGACATAAACAATACTTGAAAGATCAAGAATCGCTTCCAAGATTCATTACTCTGGCATGATTCAAAAAACATACATTAATAAAGAGAAGAAAACATGTCCTAGGCTATGCTTAGAAAAAATAATATATTTCTTAAGCTTACGTCATAATCTATACTAACGTGCACTCTGATACCAACTGTGAGGTGTCCGCTAGTCCCAATCCACGACACACCTTTTAGTAGTCCATCAGTAGGTTTTCCATAAATGATGCCGCCCGATGCTCCCTTGGAACATCACCGGATTGTCACTTAGGCCCTACCGAGTCTACTTTGCAACGGGAGAGTTCTGGCTGAACCCACTAGGATCGACCTGAAGACTTGGGTTCCTAAAATCGGATGGGTCTCCTAGCAGCCAGCTAGCGTTAGTAATTTTGAGTTCCACTTTTTAGAGGATTACTCAATCTGAAGCGGACTTGCCATTGCACTTGGTTCAAAGAGAATGGGAGACAAAGCGGAGTGTGGTACGTCAACCCTCCTGCCCATAAGGCAAAATCCCATTCTGGTCCCCTAAAACAATGCAAGTCGGTTCTACCTAATGACTACTTGGTCAATTTATCGTCTTCCTATTTCTATATCCGATGTAGAAAAGCTCCCAGCTAATCGGGACCATCCTACCATTGGATGGACCCGTCAGGGGTTACGCCC
Organism: Lygodium microphyllum; assembly: GCF_053477565.2. Lineage (NCBI taxonomy): Eukaryota > Viridiplantae > Streptophyta > Polypodiopsida > Schizaeales > Lygodiaceae > Lygodium > Lygodium microphyllum. The sequence continues at coordinate 48,206 of NW_028229847.1, read as the reverse complement.
ACCCGCTTTCCTCTGATGATGGGTCATCTTTAGTTTTTTAATTACCTACAACACGTTTATTGGAACATATACAACCAGCTTCCTTAATTAGTCCGTTTAGTCACACGTTCCTTCACATAATTTATCTCACTAACACGCATACAATTTGAACAGTAAAGCAAACTTCTTTATTATATTGGAAGTCTTATTACAATTTCTATCATTCCGTCCCAGCGGAAGATACACAAAATTCCATAAGGACATTCTGTCCACCAAGATTCCACCCTTATAACTAGTATTTAGGGTTCCAGAATCCCATCCTGGGTCACGAAGGGGCTCGTCAGATTCTTGGAACAATGCAGGATTTACAGCCAGAGCCCCCTCTGGCACCTACAATTCCTACTGCCGGAGACTATCCCTACTGACAGACCTTTCGCCTACGGAGCCGGTCCAAGCCTCTCGTAGCGATAATCATGATCCCCTTGGAGTAGGGTCTCGCCGCTAGCTTGGGGGTAGCCTAGCGCGATCCTTCCTTTTATTCTGTTGGCAATAATTTCAATCAAAATCTAGATTCTAGCAAACACAAACAATTCTTTCAAATATGTATCAAATAGTGCAATGACAATCATCCCAACATGTAAATCACAGTTTCACATAGCCAAGGTAGACCTTATCCTAAGGTAACCTTTCATTCTAATGAGGATTCTTCTCCCCATAAAGAAGTGTTGAGTACACCTCTTAAAACATGTTAAGCAGGGCATGAGTTTTCCATTTGGATTCACTTATCTAACATAAGCAAAATCCCTTAAGGAAATATATTGTGTCAATAAACTCAACGAGATGATCTTTAGGATTCCTAAATAGATAACCAGTTTCTATAACCTTCACTAATCAATTCTTAACCTTGTCGCATTTGATCATAACTATATTGAATGCGCATAAAGACATATGTACAATAACCTTTGGCGATCAATTCTATCATGATTCTATGCCTTAGTATCCCAACTATTCTAGCTACAAATCATAGTGATTAATCGTTTTATGCTTGAACTAATATATCATTCTAAATGAGTTATCAATTTAATGTGTAAGTGAAGAATATGAAAGCTAATATCCTATGTAATTGATCTTATATTGTAAAATTGATAATCTAGTAATGAATAACCTGGTTTGGCGGCATGATAACATTAGAAACTTCATCTTTACTCGCGCTCGCATTAGCCACACCCGACGTTCCAATTGTGATGGCAATTCCCGCAACCTCGGGCACTCTCGTATCATTGGCAATACCCGTTGCTTGACCGGTTGCGTTGATTTCCATGGTTTTTCCACTTCGTCGCTTTGGAGCCATCGTCCACGAGGAGTTTGAGAGATAGGGAAGGTGGGATAGATTTTAGATGAGAGAGGGTAGAGAATATGGCTTAGTTAAAGATCGAGACAAGGGATTTGAGCTAACTCTCTTCCTCTTCCTCTTTCTCTCTCTCTCTCTCTCTCTCTCTCTCTCTCTCTCTCTCTCTAGCTTCTCGCAGCCTCTTGAAGGAGTATTTTTTCTTCTCTCTTCTTCTCTCTCGCAGCCTCTCGGGGTCTCCTTATCTTCCTTATGCCTCTCTCATGCCTCATATTTATAGTGAATTGGAGAAGAGGGCTTGTGGTTGAGAAGTGGAGCTCTTTGTGGAGGGGGATCTTGGAAAGATCAGTGATCTGATGCTCAGATCATAAATCTGATGGTTCCATTGGCTCTGAAAGGGGGGTAAAACCCAAAGACACTCCAAGACACTTGGTTAGAAAGCTCTCAGTTCACTCCTTCCTCTTTTCTCTGTTCGAAGTGCTGTCTACTGCCTGTAAACTGCGATCGCGGCGCACGCGATTTCGCCAGTCACTTTTCTTTATTTTTCTTTTTATAAAATCTTCAAACTACTTTTTCTTTTAAATGACATCTAGTTCTAGAAATCTCCATATCTTTTTTTAAAAAAAATTAAGATAATCTTTAAAATATCTAAAAGATTCTAGTCTTGTCCAAAAGTCTAATATTTTTAGACCATCCAAACTATACACATTATCCTAGTGATTAATATAACTCATAAGTTTCGTTCACGTTGTAATTTACGTAAAGGATGGCCACGATCCTTGCCAATTCGAAAAAAATATCAAATTTACGACTCTTAATTTTTCCAAATAAAATATTTTAAATTAAATAAAAATGATTAATAATTAATGTTAGTTAGTTTTTACCTTAGTTAGTCTTTAGTTAGTAATCTTACTAACTTATTAATTAACTAACTAACTTTTGAACTAACCAACTAACTTTTATTGTGTGGAAATATTACACCATTTGTGATACAAAGGAGGAAGGCATCAATACCCAAATTCTTTTTTGGGAGTGCTTGAATAATGTTATAAGAGAGAATAGTCACTCCTTGGTAGTCTTTGATAGCTTAATGGAAAATGAAGCAGGAGTCTATTGGATTGCAATTAGGACAATGTTTAACGATGGGCCTAATAATGTAATGGAGGAAAGAGAGTGATTGTGCTTGTTTTATTGGGAGCAAAGTTTGCTAAAGCATTCCAAGAAGCTAATTACCACCATCCTAAAAAATGAGCATATTAAATTATGAAAAAAAAAACAACTTTCACAAACATCTAAGAAAGCAAAGAACAATGCATTGCATATAAGGCAATGGTGGCAATCACATAAACTACTAATTGAGAACATCAAAGGTTTAAAGCAATGTTTGAAGTGGTGGAACTGTAGAGTTGATTGCTAGGCAAACACACTCACGTGTTCTTTTTTTTTTACTTTTTCAAAATCTATATAATTATTTTTTTCTTAGCTTCTAAAATTTCAATGGCAATTACATGCACATCTAACCCCTTGGAAGCATGCTCAAATCCCAAAAACTAATTTGTTCGAGAGTGTTCATGCAAATGAGCATGCAAGTTAGTTGATTGGGGAGGATGGAAAACAAAAAACATTCTATGATGCATACGTGACAGACCTAATCAACTCATACATTCAATGTTCTTGTCAATCGGCATTCATGGTGGGGAGGTACAATGGAATGGACTAGACATGGACATCCGATTGAACAAGGTGCTTTCTTGAAACATTCCATCCCTAGCCTGTGTTGCACAGATGGTCCAAAGTGCAGTTTTAGATAGTCCTTTTCATAGTGAGCTAGTTCTAAATAGAAACAAGGAAACAATGTGAAGGAAAAGAAAGAGCACAACTAGTTGCAACATCCATAAACTAGGATACATTATGGAGTCTTAAGGAGAGAATGTCTAAAGGTTGAGATTGTAGAATATCCTTCAAGTCCACTCCACATGAGAGTACAACCATTGACTTAGTGGAAGATGATTTGGATGGTAGGAGTGATAACAACCAACCTACACTAGTCCTTGAAGAAGATGTGCATGGACGCTTATGGGCTTTGCATTGTCAAAAGGAAGTGTGTGATGCTGGAAAGACATGGGGTCTCATGAAGAAGGTATGGCAAGGCAAGAGTTAGTACCTGTGTAATTCAAGAAGGAAAACTAGAGATCCATTGGATTCCAACTTCTATCAAAACTTGTGAACTATCAACTCAATAATCATATGAAATAGTCTAGGCAATTAGCCCTCAACTCAATTTCTATTCTCGCAACTAGACTCAAGGACATGTTACTCAAACTCTTAACAACTCAACATATATATGAACTAACATTGGAGATAACTTTGCTTAGCTACATAATTTCCTCCCCAAGCAACCTACAGGTGTTGGAAAGAGTTATTAAATATCAAACATCATACATATACCAATCTATAGGTTTTCTTGAGTCCTAAAGGTACCCCATAACCCTCTCCTAGTTGCTACAATGGTTTACAAAGGTTTCTTCTACCGAGGGTATTCATACAGGGTCAAACAGGGTACTTACAGGGTCAAACAGGGTATTCATACAGGGTCAAACAGGGTACTTACAGGGTATTCATACAGGGTCACATAGGGTACTTACAAGTGGTGGACAGGGTGCAAGAATTTCCTGTTCAGACCTGAAGATTCAATCACATTGAATTTTGTCCTGATCCAAATTAGGAACTTGATAGCTCCATTCAAAGAGGGGATCCAATCTCTAATTTGAATTAAAAAAATTGGTGATCCAACATTGGGAGCTCAATTTATTGCTCATTTTTTGACACTAGGTATGTTGAGACAACACCTAGATAGCATACATGGGACACTATTTGACATTGTTCCATCCAAAGTATCCAACCCGAGTCCATATATTTTGAAATATCTATAATCAATTGATAGAGTTGGATCTTCAAAATTAGTCTGTTTAACCTAGCTTTTTTTGTAGGTCATTCAACCAATCCACCCTCTAGGATGTGGACTCTAATATGACATGAGGTTTTCTCTAAACAAGTCTCATTTTCTTGACATTATAAAAACATGTGCATCTAGTAGGCCATCAATGATGCCCTATCCAACCACTTCACCTATATGGATATGTGGGACATATGCTCACTAAGTTGACACAACACTTTGGTCAGCGCAAATGGCATAACTATGCAGGCAAACACCTCCCATTCGATGGCGAATGCCATCTTGTGTTTGTCATTGAGATGGACTTGCAATTGGTTATAGCCTGAGAAGCCATCCACAAAATTGTAGGCTTCCTTTCCTACCACTCTCTCTAGCATGTGCTTAATGTATAATAATGGATAGTTGTCTCTCTTTGTAGCTACATTGTCATTTTTATAGTTTACCCATACTCAAATCTGTCCATTCTTTTTTATGACTATTACTATGGGTGATACCAAGTTCGTGTGCTCTACCTTGTGTATGAATCCTGAATTTAATAGCTTATCAATGTCTTCCTTCATCCCACTACATGTGTATGCTTATGATTCTTTGCATATGGTCATTGCTTAACTAGTACTACATCGGGGGTCATGGTAATATTATGAGCCATAATACTGAGATATATTCCCTTTATCTCATCTAAGGACTATGGAAACATGTTGGAGAATTCCCTTAAGAAATCTATGAGATTAGTCTCTTCCTTCTTAGTTAGGTCATCTGCTATGTACACGGGTCAAGGCTTGTCCTCTTCCCTTGCCAAGTTGACTTCCTTAACTTTAGCTAGTCATTCGATGGGTTCAGTTGCCTACTCTTTCCGTTTGGCTCCTACTAACACCATTATTTGATTATCCTTCTTAAACTTCGTGAAGTGCTTGGAAAAATCTTGGGGGTTTCTTATGTTGGTTAGCCTCTGAAGGCTTTGACTGATTCCCTCTATCTTCCTTTAGCCTCTTCCACCTTAGGTGGACTAGGAGGTCCCCCTTGGTGCGTTTGATCCTAGTGGTTGAGGCATTTTAGGGTTACTATCAGAGCTTACCTCTGCCTTAAAGTTGTACTCACAATCTTACCTCTGCCTCAAATTTGTACTCACAATCCTCAATGGAAGATGATGTCTCCCCATGTGGTCCTAGTTTTGAGGCTACCTCCACTCCAATAATGATGTGGTGTTGCGAGGTTGGACTAATCCAACTTTCTCATAATCTACTACCTCTAGATATTCTAGCCAAACTCACTTGCAATCTACTTTGGCAACTCCTCTGTTAACTCTTAAGGCATTGATCTCTTGAGGTTTAGAGTTTGATTTGGTTTACTCAATTACTCTCCCATCTGTGTCATGTTCTATGGTCTCCACTTCCTCTTCACTTTCCTCACTACTGAAACAATAGTCTCTGTACTCATCATCAAAATCGTCACACTCAAATTGTGCCTTGTTTTCATGGTTCCTGTCCTCAAGTATTTTCTCACTTGTAATGAGAGTCTAGTTATATAACACATTTAAGTCATGCACCTTAGTTGTCAAGAATTGCGTGGTGGGGAACTTTGCTTGAGCTGGTGCACCAAACACACACTATATACACAAGAGCAAGCTCACTCAAGAACACAAGAAGAGAGATGAGGCCAAAATGTTTTCTTGCTGATTTTTTCTTCTTCTTCCACACACTATACAATGTACACAAAGTATAGATAAGATACAACATAAACAAAAGTGGCCTTCTAAGTCAAACAGTGCATAACCAACTACACCAATCGATCATTGCTATATCTTTGCCATCTGTAGGTAGGGGTAACAAACTAAATATAATAAGTGATAAGTTAGTGGCCATGTGAGTATCATAATGACCACCAACATGCTAAGTGTAGACATGCCAACTCATCTAGCCAAGAGGTCCATCATCAATGTCTGCACGTGTTGAGCTTGCCATCTCAACACTCCCCCTTAAGCTCAACTCTATCTCTGCAACTCCAAGTAAGCTTTGGAACTTTTGAAGCTTCTCTACACCTAATGCCTTTGTGAAAATGTCAGCTATATGATCCTGTGTGCTGACATATACCAAGTCAATCTCTCCTGCAAGTACCTTCTCTCTCACAAAGTGGTAGTGCATCTTAATGTGTTTTGTCTTAGCATGAAACAATGGATTCCTAGCTAGCTATATGCTGCTCATTTTGTCACAATGAATGACAACTGGACCATCTCCTTGCACGTCTAAATCACCTAGCAACTTTTGCAGCCATACCACCTCACATGCTGCCATAGTAGCACCTCTATACTCAGCCTCTGTACTCAATAAAGCAATTGTAGGTTGCTTTTTGCTGCTCCATGTAAATGTTGCACTACCAAGGGAAAACATGAATCCACTAGTAGATATTCTGTTTGATATGCTACTAGCCCAATTTTCATCTGCGTATCCAAAGACCTGTATATCCTTACTTGCCTCATAAAAAAGTCCATAATGTAAAGTGGACTTCACATGTCTCAATATACGTCTAACTGCATCCAAATGAGGCTTTCTAGGCATCTCCATAAACTGACTGACAAGGCCAACAATATAGCTCAAGTCTGGCCTTGTGATAGTCATGTAAATCAAACTCCCAACTATCCTCTTGAACATAGTAGGGTCTTCTATCTCATCCCCAAAGTCGGCACTCAACTTCACATTTAGCTCCAATGGTATTGAAAGAGGCTTACATGCTGTCATACCATACTTGGATAACATATCCAAGCCATACTGCCTTTGGGATAGCCATATACCAGCATCACATCTAATCACCTCAATACCAGGAAAGTATCACATCTCACCCAAATCTTTCATCTCAAACTTCTTCTTCAAGAAGTCCTTAACTTCAACAATCCCATTGTCATTATCACCTATAATAATCAAGTCATCCACATAGATGACTATGATGACCAAACATCTATCTCCCTTTCTCACATAAAATGAGTGATTAGCATAAAAAATACAAAATCCAATAATGACAAGATACTCTCCAATGTTGACAGACCATGCTTTAGGTGCTTGCTTCAACCCATAGAGCACCTTCTTTAACCTGCATACATATGTAGGATGCTCTAAATCCTCATAACCTGCTAGTTGCTCCATATACACTTATTCTTGCAATTCACCATGCAAGAAAGCATTATTAACATCCATTTGCTACAAAATCCAACCTTTGGCTACTGCCAAGGCAATCACACACCTAACAGTTGCCATCCTAGCAATTGGATTGAATGTCTCTTCATAATCTATGCCATATGTTTGAGCATAGCCTTTTGCAACCAACTTAGCCTTATATGTGCTAATTGAACCATCTGCATTATACTTGACTTTGTAAACCCACTTACAGCTAATAGCTTTCTTACCCTTAAGTAAGAGTACCAAATCCCAAGTCTTATTGGCTTCTAATGCAGCCATCTCCTCATCCATTGCTGCATCCCAATGAGCATGATTAATAGCATCCTCAAAACAAGTGGGCTCAACATCCTCAACTAGTTTCACCATATAAGCATAATGGTGAGCTACATAACCTTTAAAGCCAAATCTTTTAATAGGGTATTTGACCCTACTAGATCTGCGTACCACCAGATCACTCAATGGAGCCTTTACATCACTATGAGCTCTCTGTACACCTAGTGTCCTGACTGAAGGAATACCAAGCTCATCATCCAAACTCTTTGAACCACTAGAATCTCCATCAAATCCCAAATGACTACTAGTAGATGCATCATTACCATCTAGCACTTTCTTCTTTTCTTTGTCCTTCCCCGCAACACTTATAAATCCACCTAAAGATGTGGGGCTACTCCTTAGTCTCCCAGACCAAGAGCTCACTGTAGATATAGTACTAGATGATGTTTTTGGTCCACTAAGTCTCCATGATTCTTGTTTTTCTTTCTACACATAGCTGTCCTGATCATTATCATCATCTAATACATCACCAGCAAATGCATACCAGATGCTCATCTCATCAAAGATAACATCCCTACTCACTCTGAACTCACCTATGACAGGGTTATAACAATGATACCCCTTCTTCTCTAAAGAGTATCCAATAAAAATACATTTTTCAGCCTTTGGATCAAGCATCTTCCATAGCTCATCTAGCACATAAACATATGCAACACATCCAAATATTTACCTTCAAGTGCGATGCATCGGGCTTCTTGCCAGTAAAACATTCTTTAGGAGTCATCCCATGAATTGTAGTTGTGGGGTTCTGTTCATAATTTAGACAATAGTATGGATAGCCTCAGACAAAAAATGTTTAGGTATATTGTTTTCAGCCATTAATGCCCTTGCAACTTCTGCAATATGCCTATTTTTTCTTTCTGCAACCCCATTTTGCTGTGGGGTATACCTGCAAGTAAATTACCTATTTATCCCATGGATCCTCAAGAAGCCACTAAACTCATTAGAGAGGTATTATCTATTTATCCCATGGGTCCTCAAAAAGCCACTAAACTCATTAGAGAGGTATTATCCCCCTCCATTTGATCTCAAGCACTTCACTTTTAAGCCTATTTCTATTTCAATAGTTGCCTTAAAAGATTTGAAGTGCTCAAACACATATTTTCATTCATGAAGTATACCCATAACTTCCTTGAACAATCATCAATAAATGTGACAAAGTATTTGTTGCCACCAAGAGATACATTCTTTGTAGGTCCCCCAAACATATGTATGTACTACATCAAGTATTTTTCTACTCACTTCTCTATCATGCGAGAAGGGTGTTCTTGCCTGCTTACCAAACTGACATGCTTCATAAACTTTATGCAATTCTGTAACTATAAATGAAGGCAACCCTGTAACCAATCCTCTGGGGATTGCATTAATTTCAGCCTTTGCACATTTGCATGTCCAATACGATTATGCCATATTTCAATATCTGTAACTAATCCTTTTCCTTTAGTATACATAGCAGTATCCATTGCAGGAATTCCAGCATCTAAAATGAACATGCGGACAACTCTACTTCCTTTTGTGACCAACTTGCACTTATCATTAAAGTCTTCTACAAAACAACCTTTTGCATTGAATCGAACCTGCAACCCCTGCTCTACTATTTGGCCAACAAACACTAGATTCTTTATGATTGATGGCACATGTAATACATCTATCAGACTCTTTGTTTGGCCATCATACAAGGACAAGGGAACCTTTGTAATGTGTGAAATTGGGTGGCATGAATTATCAACCATCTGCACATAACCTGGATTTTGTAAGTCCTGTATCTCTCCAAATCATTCAACATGACTGCTCATGTGATTAGATGCACATGAATCGATATACCATACATCATCATGTGTCCCCTTTCTTGTAACTGCATTCATCATATGTTGCATAACAAACAGATACTCATTTTTGTCTTCATTCTATCGTGAAGACGATGTATATTTTCCATGCTGCAATTTACCACTGCGAATATCATCCTTCGTAGTATAACAATTGGCTGTAGTATGATCTCTTTTGCCACAATAATAGCAAACAATAGCAAAATTTTCAAAACCTCTATTCTGCCATTCACCTCTTCCTCTAGAGCTCCCCCTGCCTTTAAAGTTTCCTCGGCCTCCTGAAACCTACATTTCACCAAATTGCTAATTGAACATGTTTTGATGGTTATCGCCAGCACATCCCATATCACGGCCTCTCAAAGAGGATCTACCACGTCCCCTTCCTGCACTTGAGTAAATTGCTTAAACCTGTTCACCATTTTTTTCAGATGAGTCACCTTGCATATTGATCTTTTTGGTAATCATGAGAGAGATCAACTCATCAAAATCTGGAAATGGCTTCTGAACATATACTGAAGTAACAAATGATTTCCATGCCTTCTCATTGTTACGGCCACTCCAAGTGGATGAAACGAAATCATCATCATCATGCATTGCATCAATCGCTCCTCACCTTCAACATGTACCCATTGACAGACATTTTTCCTTTCTTCAAGGCATTCAACTCTTGCTTGAGTTGAATCTTTCGTGCCTTTGTATTTACTGAAAATATGTTCTCAAAAATTTTTCAAGCTACATGTGAAGTTTATGCATTCTTGATATGTCCCAATATCGTATTATCAATGACTACAGATAACCAGTACATCACCTTTTTGTCTTTTGCATTTCATTCTTTCCATGCTTTTAATTCATCTACAGTCAGAGGGATACTCAGCTCTGGCTCCTTTTCTTCACTTGAAACAAACTCATAAAGGCCCTTTCCAATGAGGAAGTTCATCACACAGAACTTCCATGAAGGGTAGTTGTTCTTTTCAAGCTTCTCAAAATGGGATTTCCACTGGTCTCTGCCATTATCAAAAACAAGGATACAACATAGCAAGCTAGTCTTCTGTAATATTTCACAACACGTGCACAACACTCCACCAAGCAACCTTTTTCACTGTGACTGCTCAATAGTACATGTAATATGCAACTTGTCTGTAGATAAACCTTATGTCTACTTCCTGCAAACTCCTCAAAAATTACAGATTCACAATTTGTAACCTGTGCACCCACTTTCGGTCAATACAACAGAAATCACAGTGTACCCCCGAAACTGCTGTCCGCAACCTTGCGGCTCTAAAACGGGGCCTTAAAGGGCTTATCTATAGAATATGCAGTGCTTTGCTCACACATCAAATCTCATAGAAATCTAAGATTTTCGCTCTATCGTGCTTCCTGTGCCTCGACAAGCATTATCCAAGAGAGAGAGTGGAAGAGTAGGAAAGCTTCTTACCTGTTGCTTTCTTGCTCAAACCTTGCTTCTTCTCCTTCACTTCAGCCTTCAAAATCAGCCTCTCTCAATGGCACGGCTCTGATACCATGTCAAGAATCGCGTGGTGGGAGACTTTTCTTGAGCTAATGCGCCAAACACACACTGTATACACAAGAGGAAGCTCACTCAAGAACATAAGAAGAGAGACGGAGGCCAAAACGTTTTCTTGCTGATTTTTTCTTCTTCTTCCACACACTATACAATGTACACAAAGTATAGATAAGATACAACATAAAGGAAAGTGGCATTCTAAGTCAAACAATGCATAATTGACTACACTAATCGATTGGCGTTATATCTTTGCCAGTTGTAGGTAGGTGTAACTAACTAAATATAATAAGTGATAAATCAGTGGCCATGTGAGTGTCATAATGACCACCAATGTGCTAAGTGTAGACGTGCAGACTCATCTAGCCAGGCGGTCCATCATCAATGTCCTCATGTCCTCATTGATGATGGACCCATGTACCTTGCACGTCGGTGGTCATTATGACTCTCACATGGCCACTGACTCATTACTTATTATATTCAGGTTGTTACACCTATTTACAGCTGGCATAGTTATAGCGCCAGTCGACTAGTGTAGTTGGTTATGCATTGTTTGACTTAGTAGGCCACTTTCCTTTATGTTGTATCTTATCTATACTTTGTGTACATTGTAAAGTGTGTGGAAGAAGAAGAAGAAGAAGAAACCAGCAAGAAAACGTTTTGGCCTCCATCTCTCTTCTTGTCTCTTGAGTGAGCTTCTCCTTGTGCATTCTATGTGTGTTTGGCGCAGCATCTTGAGCAAGTCCCCCCACCACGTGATTCTTGACACCCCGAGCTTGTAGAATTGCATGGCTAAGTACACTAACTCCTACTCCTATGTCTACTATCCCCTTTCGTGTTGTATCTCCTAGGGTAATGATAGGTAAGACTGTGTGCATCTCAGTGCCTTCCCAAAAGGCATTCACTTGTGGAGACTTAGACATTGGATACATAGTTAGGCTTGGTATGTGAATCACAATGTCATGGTAGCATTGTAGTTCATATCTAACGGTTTGTTCTACCCATTGTTTCAACACTTGCCATAGTGTAGGGTTTTGCCTAAGCAATTCTCCCAATGGCAATGTCACAAAAGTTGATATACGTATGGTGAGAAAATTGGCAATCTTCTTTTCCTCCTCTGCTTCATAAACTTCTTGCTAATGCTCTTGGGTAGATCATCTATTCATGGCATCCATGTTTTGCTTATGTGGCTATGCATGTGGTGATGTTGCCTCTCCTGCTCTCAAGTACATGAGAGACATTGGTGGGCTCATGGTTGAGAGTTTGTTAATCTCTTCCTTAACTATAGGTTTAACATCTTGCAAGTGAGCTTGTACTTCTTTTATCCATTCTTTGACCTTATTCGTAGTCTTTAGTTGTTGGTTAGGGTTAGGGTACTCTCTAACATTAGCACTTCCCTTCTCCCTCATCTTAAGAGGTAGATGTTTCTACTTTAGTTGTTGGTTAGGGTTAGGGTACTCTCTAAGATTAGCACTTCCCTTCTCCCTCATCTTAAGAGGTAGATGTTTCTACTTTTGCATCAATAACCTACTTTCCCTTTGTTAAAGTGATTATGCTCTCTGTTTTGAGTGTTATTTTTGCATCAATTCTCTTTTACCTCCTTTGTCGGCTCTTCTTCCCTCTAGAGGCTACATCAAGGTTACTAGGTCTAGATAACAAAATACTAGCCTGCTTCGTTTGGGTTCGTGTCATGACATTTATGGGGATGGGTATGGCATTATTGTCCAGTGGCTTGACATAAAAGAGTCTGAGTGCCACAAATGGCACGATTGTCAAACTAGTGGGGTTTTCACCTAGGACAATCATGGAATAGGTGTGTGACTTTGCATTTGGGACATCTCAAGTCAGCCTTCTCTCTATTTGCTTGATCCTTTTCAGTGCAGCGGGATGAGACATGCTTTGGATAGCAATACATGTAGCATGCTATGGGCTCATGGTTCTGACCTCCCCATAGATAGCCCTAGTGCTTCTCTCTGAGCTAGTTATCCACTCAAATAGCCTCATCAAAGACTCTTGCTAGCTCATCCCTTTACGGGCTTAAGTTACTCGCTAAGGCCTTGTAGAGTTCTTCATTGTGGATCATGTTAATGAATACATTGGAGACCACTCTCTCATTGGGTCGCTCAGCTATAGGTATCCTCTTGTAGAGACTCCTTAAGAGTGATGTAGTCTCATATGTCCTCTTTATCTTTTTGATTGACGTTCATCAACTTAACAATGAGGTTGTTGGATTATCCTACCTTTGAGGATCTCTTGATGAAGAGATCCTTAATATCATTGAAATTATTACGTTCAACATTACCTAGACAAGTAAGCCAAGTTTGTCCCTTGTCTCCTAAGCAAAGACTGAATGCTTGAGCCAGATGAGCAAGGTCCATGAGGTTGTTAGCCTTGCGACACCTTCTCAGACCACTCAATGAAGCTATAGGGGTCATTGCTTGCTTGATATTTGTTGAGTTTCTTGGCAACTATGGGTTTCTTTGTTTGGCTCCTAACATTGATGTTTCTCAAGACAACCTAAAACAAGTACGACACTGGCTCCATGGTATTAGTCGAGCCTCTACTACATACCCAAAACCACCCCACATGGCCTCGCAGCTAGGAGAATCCTAAGGGGTATACTACCCTAACCTCTAATACAAAACTTAGCATTTGTATGGATTGTAATCCAACGGATAACCCTTTTCACACTCCTCAAAGGGATTTCCTACACATATTGGTGTAATACACCACACAAGCACAAACAAAGGGAGCATCCCTTGGCTGATTGCCATGGCCCCACTATGGCTCTCCTACACCTCATGGATTGGTCCCAAGATGTAGGGTGAACACATAAAGCACATACGTACATAGTCCTCTCTTTTAATCGATTGATCTAGGAGATAATAGATAGTCCTACTGAGAATACTCCCCAAAGTAAATGAACCACTAACCCTAAAGCTTAGGGTACCTCACTTCCTAAATGTAGGTCATTGTTCATGAAAACAATTGTTGTGCATCCAAGATGATATCATATGTTGCGTGCAATGCAATTGTGTATGATTTATAATGCTCAAACAAATTTCTTATTGGCAATAAACATTGTAAAGGTACAAAAACATGTCTTTTCATACCTTTACTCTAAACGAGATTGCTACGTTCCATAGGGCTAGCACCAAGCATGCTTGTGGCTACTTGATCCTCTTAATTTTCAAAACTTCATATCCTATGTGCATATTATCAGCCCTTAACACCCCATTCTCCCTGCTGCTTAAGATTGTGCATTCGGTGGTAGGCTTAGAGAGCATTTTTAAATGTATTTTTTCTTCATGAAAGCAATAAAAATCCACTTTAACATAGAGATAGGGCTGAACTGAAGCTAAACCTCATGCCTTAGCCTTACCATACATTCACAAACATAAATGTTATTTTTTCCTATTTTTGGATACAAAAAACCTGTTTTTTCTTTTTTCTTAATTTTTGCTATTTACTTATGGATAAGTAGAAATATTTTCCAATTTACTAATTTAGACTGATTGATCTTACTAAAAATTATTTTCCTATCATATTCCATCCCATATGAACACTATATGCACAACAAAATCCCAAAAACACATGATTTCTCTTAAAACCGCAATGTTACATGTTTGGTGTGTTTATAAAGAAATTAGTAAATGATTGATTTTTCTTGATTTCTTTAAGATTTCTAATCTTGCTGAGAATTGTAATGTTGGTCCAAATAACTATCCTCTAATATGTAGATTGAAGTCTTCTTGTGACAAGCTATCCTCTTATCCCTTCGGAGTTTGTTGCATGGATACTTGTAATGGGTTTCTCATTTCTTTGAGAAGGTTCTTCAACTCATGGCTACTATTAGGAATGCCTTTTCTTCAAATTATACCATGTTGTGAGCTCAAATGTAAAGGTCAAAATGATTGTCTAGCTTTAGACTTTCCATTCAAAGATGGTGTATTCTTCTATGTTCTTTGTTCTATTGAAGGATTCTATGAAGATATTAAAGATTATGGTTGATTCTATCAAATCTGTGGGAGATATCTACTATGATACTGCGTGAAGATTTGTTGTTTTCTTTGTTTTGGTAATCAAAATAATGAAATAAAAGTTTATTGATGCTACAAGATAGATTTTCTTGTAGTAGAATCCCCTTTTCCTTGGTGTTCCTCTTGGGGCTCCATGTTTTTGGTGCGCAGCTGGGGAAACTTGCCATCAACAAGCATCAGAAGAGGCTGAAAATGAAGGAAATGGCATTGCCAAGAAGAGGAGAATCCAATGGATGTTTGCAAAGTTCCTTCTTCCACTGAAGAGTTGGAGATTCTCATTATCAAAGCCACTTTCCACAAGAAGCTCATCCCACAATGGCGGAAACATATCACCATCATGATGCATGCTCTATGTGGTGGACTATTTCCTCTTCCTGTTGAAGCAATAGAAACTTACATCTTGGTGGCAAGCTGTTTGGTGGGAACAAACTGAAGAGCAGAAACAGAGAGATGAACATCCATGGAAGATTTGGCATTCATTGAGAAGTTTCCAGATATCATCAAGTGGGTGATCGTGAAGAAGCTTCAGGAGTCGTGATCTGTTGAGGTTCACGAAAAAAAGAAGAAAAAGAGTTGGAATTTGTTTGTGGATGCTCAACAACAAGATACGTGGAATACTTGGTGCACTGACAATCTTCTGTTTGTCCAAACAGCAACCCATTGGAAGTTGGTAGACAGAGTATTTTTCACAACATACACTGTTGAAACCCTCAAAAGCTGGCATTATTATAATGGCACAACAACGATCCTAAGAAGAATGAGTTTTGATACTTTCATAATGGAATATCTACCCCTTTGTAGTGGTTGAATTTAGAGATGTTGAAAAGAGGGAAGTAGAAGAGATGTTGGCCAGAGAATCCCCCAGAGACTGAAGCCCTCTCTGATACTATCCTGTTGAGAACAGACCAACTGGTTGGAGCCAACCCCCTGATGAATGACACAATCAAGAGGCAAGCATTAGAATGAGTCCAGAGGTACGTAAGAAGAGAGAAGGCAAAAATCAAAGGTGAGAACGAGCTCGTAGTAGAAGCCTCCTTTAACGCCCTAAAAGCACTTTTTATAGAAGTACCCATGGCAACTCAAGGTCCCCTTCCTAGTCAGATTCATCCTGGAAATATCGATGACAGGCCAGCAAATGTAGTCCCATTGCCAGTTTTTAAGGGAGAGTACAATGAAGACCTTGATCTTCATGTAGCAGAGTTCATGGTAGCATGTGTGGCTAACAATGCTAGAACCCCTGAGCATTGGCTAGCAATATTCCCCGCCACTTTCAAGGGCACGATGTTTCAATGGTATGAGAGACAAGCAGCAAGAACTTTTGGCACATGGGACGACCTGAAGTTGGCCTTCCTCACTAAATTCAAGCGTGAAGGTTTTGAAGAGCAGATGTGAGAGGAGTTCATGAATCTAAGTCAATCCTCTGGAGAAAGAGTAGAAGCTTATGTCTCACTAATGGAATCCATCTTGAAAAGATGGACTAACCATCATTTGGATGAAGGTATCCAGAAAGGAGTGTTTCTCAGAGGCCTACAACCAGAAGTTCACAAGTTCGTGGAATTGAGAAGACCAGTCAATCTGCAAGCTGCAGTGGAAGGTGCAAGATTGTATGATGAAGTTGAAGCAAGGCTATCAATGACTCCAGGAAGAGGAGTCTTACCTCCTCCCATGCCAGGAATGGTATACCCACCAAATGCAATCCCAGGGACAGTTCCCTACCCCTATCCCCAGATGCAAACAGTGCCCCAGTATAATGCACCTAATCCACTGTGGTCACCACAAATGATAGTGCCTCAAATGATGGTTCAGCCACAACAATAGTGGCCTCAAACAGTTCCTCCAATGGTGACTCAACAATAGCAGAATAATACCAATTGGAATCAACAACCCCAAGTCTTAGCACAAGCTCTGAATCAAAACCAAAACAGAGGACCCTCTGGATTGACCCAACCAATGTATGCAGTAATTACAGAAGCCTCACAAAACCCTACTACAAGTACTTCAGGAGGTGAAAATTTGAAGGACTAGTTATCCAACTCAGTTTCAAGTATCAAGAAAGAGCTTTTGGATGTGATTACAGATCAGCTATAGAAGCTGAAGGTGAATACTGCCAATATATCCACTCCTACAGGAGTTGGGAGAGATGTGATGTGCTCTAATACATGGTGTAAAAAGTGTCATCAAGTGGGACATTTAGGCACTGAATGTACCCAAAAATCAACCATTTCTAGAGCTTTTTGTTCCTACTGTTTGCAGAAGAATCATATAGAGGATATTTCTCTCTGAAAGAGATGCATGAACGAAGACAGAAGGATGAAAATGCAAGATTCAACTTGTTGAAATCCAAAATGACAACACAGGATATTGGGCCAAAGCTTAGGGAGTTTGGTCCTAATTTCAGGCCAAGGAGGTTTCCCTCTCAAAGTTACAGAGGCCGACAGTCTAGCAGTGGTCAAAGATTAGAAGTGTAATGTTATAAGTTTCCCTCTCAAAGTTACAAAGGCCGACAGTCTAGCGGTGGTTAGAGGTAAGAAGTGGAATGTTATAGGTGTGGAGAAAAGGGACATATCTCCCCGAATTGTCCAAACCCTAGATGATCTGTGGATTACAAGCCCTTATGCAGCCCATGCAAAGGTGAAGGCCACCCTAATCCAACCCCTGTAAAGGTCAATGGCACTGATAGCCAACAAAAGGCACAAGAACCTGCCTCCAATTTGGTAGAGTTGGAAGTTGTCGTTGTCACGCGCACCAAGAAGAAGGAACCTGTTGTTCAGAATGAAAATATCTCTCTGGGTAAGACTTTGAAGTTCAACCTATCAACAGAGGGACAGAGCAGTACAGGACAGAACAGTGCAGTACAAAGCACTGTAGTGCCACAGAGAGTCACAAAGACAGTCCCAGAGACAGGACCAAAGGCCCAGGAGATAGATGATACAGAAGCACCTCCAGAAACAGAGGAAGTGCCGATGCTGCAATTACTAGAAGAAAAAGGAAAGATGAAAATGGGTGTAGCCCCATTCCCCAGCTGGCTAGAGAAGCCTGTGGATCCTATCAAAGATTATGACTTGGTCAAAGACCTAGACACTTTTAAACCAAACCTAACATTCTGACAGCTACTAATGTTGTCTCCCAGCTACCGAAAGAAATTCAAAAGCGACTTGACAAGAAGACGTGGACTAAGGATCGCTCCTTCAACATCGACCAAGACCAATAAGGCCCCGGAGCCTGTCAAGGAAGTCGATGTGGCTAACGCCTTCCTAGATCCTGGAACCCCAGAGATTAGTGTATGGATTGAAGGATGCTTTATTTTAGATGCATTGATTGATGGAGGCTCATCAGTAAACATAATGACGGATGTGACAATGAAGGACTTAGGGTTGCAAGGAATTCAAGCTACACAGTGCCTTATTAGATTGGTAGACCAAAGCAGAATTAAACCGTTGGGCATCCTCCCATACATCAAAACAACCCTTGCAGGAAGAGACTATTGGCTGGCATACCTGGTGGTCAAACCAAATTCTTATGGGACCTCATACCCTCTGTTGTTGGGAAGACCTTGGCTTTTTGAAGCAAGAGCCAGGATGGACTGGTTCAAAGGAACCCTGACCCTAGGCAGAGGATCCAAAAAGTGGTGTTAAAGTTGTATGGATCGTAAAAAGGTAATGGATCCACATCCATCAAAGTCATAACTGACTTCTCCAATGAGGTAACACGTGGTACATCAGGAGATGAAGAGGCTGTTAAGCAGATCTTTCCTAAGAAAATAGAGGCACAGTCCCTAATAGTGGGCACTATAAGCCAACTACCAAGGGAAGCAAAGTCCTTGTCCATGGGAGAATACCACCTGCCTCAACTAGAATTAACTTCAGAAATCACCTTTGACAGTGAAATAGAAGCATGGATGTACTTTTCTCCCTGTTACATGACAGTCGCAGAGATAGAACAGAGACAGAATAGATACAAAGCAGTAATAGTCACAGAGACAGAACAGATATAGAGCAGTAACAGTTACAGAGACAGAGTAAATATAGAGGTAGTAACAGACACAGAGCCAGAGCTAGAGGTAGAGGCAGAGTCAGAGGCAGTGGATAGAAGTAGAGGTAGAAGATCTGTTCTTCTCCTACATAGCCTCTACAGAAGCAAAGACAAATCCTCTAGAGGAAGAGGATGATAATGATGAGGAAGAAAATGAAGCAGGCTATGAAAGTGCATATGAAGAATTTTCTCTGATAGTAGATGATCTTGTTGATGTCCGTACAGAGACCTCAGAGGCCAAAGATCTCCGGGTGCTGGATGGAATGACCATGGTTCCATTTGGATTGACCAATGGACCACAAAGTATGCAGAATCAGTATAAGCAATGGATTAAAGGCATAAAAATTAAGTTCACCACTGGCTCTTGTCGCCCTAACCATTCAGTCCAGAGAAAATATGATCTTGAAAGAGTCAGATCTCTATCCAGAAGCAATCCATGGGACATTTATCCGCGAAGTGGAAGGTGAAAGATAAGTAACATTCTTGGATACTGAGGTACTGAACATAACCTGAAAGTGGGATTCAATCTTCTAGAAGAAGAACTAGTGGTCTTGCGTGACTTATTAATGGAGAACTTAGACGTGTTTGCTTGGTCGTATAAAGATTTAAAGGGGATTGATCCCACAGTATGCCAGCATCACATTGACCTAGAGCCTGATGCTAAACCTGTAAGCCAAAGACAAAGGCGTATGAATCCTAATTATTCTACTCTGGTGAAGGTTGAATTATTGAAACTTCTTGAAGCTGAGTTCATTTATACCATGGCTAATAGTGAATGGGTTTCGCCCATTGTGGTAGTACCCACGAAGAATGGGAAACTCGAATATGTGTTGACTTTCGAAAGCTCAATTCGAAGATGAAGAAGGATCATTTCCCTATCCCTTTTATCGACCAACTATTGGACACAGTGGCAGGCCATGAGCTATATTCCCTCTTGGATGGATTCAGCGGATATAATCAAGTCCAAATTACAGAAGAGGACCAATCCAAAATATGCCTTAGTACAAATATGTGCAACATCTTTTCAATATTCGTCGGGTCTGTTGCAATCCCTTGTGCCGAGACAATATGGCCCAAAAGGACTCCTAATGAGACACCAAAGACACATTTGTCGAGGCTGAGAGAAATCCTATACTCTCGGCATTTGTCAAAACATTGCTCTAGGTGTCCCCAATGCTCACGGATTAAGCTATAGACACAAAAGTCATCAAGATACACCTCAATGAAATCATGCAAATGATTCTGGAAGGCAGCCATCATTACTCATTGGAAGGTGGCAGGAGCATTACAGAGCCCAAATGGCCGCCTTAACGGCACCAACAAACCTCAAGCAATTGAGAGGATTTCTTGGCCATGTGGGCTACTACAGAAGATTTATTGCACAATTTGCAACCAAGGCAGCCCCTCTGCACAAGCTCCTAAGGAAAGATGTGGATTTCCTTTGGACTAATGATTGTGAAGAAGCCTTTAAAGCCCTAAAACAATGCCTTATCCAAGCACCTATTTTACAACCTCTTGATTGGACGAAGGAGTTCCATGTGCACACAGATGCATCAATAGAAGGACTAGGTGCTATCCTATGTCAAAAGGGCCCCTCTAAATTAGATCAACCCATATATCATGCAAGCTGAAAGGTCACTGATAGGGAACAGAGCTACACACTGATAGAGCTTGAGTGCTTGGCAGTGGTGTTTACACTAGAGAAGTTTCAACACTATTTATTATCAACGCATTTCAAGTTCTATGTGGATCATGAAGCCCTGTCCTTCCTAATGAACAAAGCAGATGTTAAAGGACGATTGATGAGATGGTTGCTCCTATTCCAAGAGTTGGATTTTGAAGTGGTCACTAAGCCTGGCCGTTCCCATGTCCTAGTTGATCATCTATCACGGATCCCTCAAACAAAGGAAGAGGAACAGGATGATCAAGTCCTTCCTGATGCTTCTTTGTTTCTAGTCGAAACAATTACTCCCTGGTATGTAGACATAGCCAACCTCCTAGCAACTCAACAACATCCTCCTGGCATCTCAAGTCGTGAGAAGAAGCTTTTGTTAGAATGAGCCCCCTACACTTTGCTAGGCAGTGCACTGCACAAGAGAGGCAAAGATGAAGTATTGCAAAGATGTGTTGCAGGGGATGAAATCTGCATAGTATTGAAAGCATGCCATGATGAACCATGTGGTGGACACTTCGCAGGGGAAGCGACAGCCAGGAAGGCTCTGTTAGCAGGATACTGGTGGCTGACCCTCCACAAGGATGCATATGACTATTGTAAGAGATGTGATCCCTAAAGCCATTTGAGAAGTGGGGGATTGATTTTGTGGGTCCCATTGATCCACCTACTAGATGTAAGCAGAATAGATACATCCTAGTATGTACGGATTATGTCACAAAGTGGTGTAAAGCTAAAGCTCTCAAACAAGATGATGGTAACAGCATAGCCCTGTTCATGTATGAGAATATTATCATCCATTTTGGCAATCCCCTTGAGTTGGTAAGTGGTTGAGGTACTCATTTCCTTAACAAAATTATGGAGGAGCTGACGGAGCTATATAAGATCCGCCATCGTAAGTCCACTCCCTATTACCATAGAGCCAACGGCGCCAGGTTGAAGTCACCAATCACATCCTCTGATCAATTCTAACAAGAACGATTGCCGCACATCGTCGCGACTAGGACGATCGACTTACAAAAAGGCCCTCTGGGCATACAGAACCTCCCATAAGGCAGCTACAGGACAGACCCCTTTCCAGCTAGTGTATGGTACAGAAGCCGTCTTTCTTGTTGAATTGGAATTGCCCCCTTTGCGAGTGGCAGTTAAAGAGTGCTTGGGAGATTATGAGTCACTTCAATGCCACCTCCTACACTTGGAATGATTGGATTAGATACGGTGGATGGCCCTACAATGCATGGAAACCACTCAGGCGCGACGCAAGGCCTATCATGAGAGTTTCATCAAGCACAAGGAGTTCAAAGAAGGTGATCTTGTCCTAGCCTATGATTCGAGATTTGGCAAGATTCCTGGCAAGCTTCAACAACAGTGGATGGGCCCGTACAAGGTACTTGCTGCTAATCCTAACGGCTCTATTCAGGTGTAGACCGTTGATGCCTCTGATGATCCCTTCCTTATCAATGGCTATCGCTTGAAGATGTACTTCCCTCCCTGGGGATCTTGACAATCACAGTCGACCTACCCTTTCCCTTTTGGGCATCGCATTGTCCTTCTCATCATGTTTCTTAAAGCCCTTATGATTCTTCTCATGAGGCGGTCTCATTTTGCTAGCCCCTCACAGATACTTCTCAACCCGACCTTGCTCTCTTCTCGTCTGATCCAACAACGGTGGCGAGGTTGGTCTTGACACACGGTATTTCTACAATTTTCTTTCTTAAATGAAAAAAAAGGAAAATAGAAAAAAAAAAGAAAAAGAAAAGGAAAAGAAAAAAACAAAACAAAACAAAACAAACAAAATTATTATGGAAATTCCCTGTCATAACAAGCCTCGTTCCAAGAAAAGGTGGAAACATCCTTGGGCGAGAAGCTGATTGTGGAAAAGGTGGTAACACCCCGTAGTTCCGGATAGCTGTTTCATCATCAAAACCTTTCCAGCAAAGTAATCTGAAGCCACCTCCCTTGGTGCGATGTCTCTGCAATATCAGTCCGTTTGTCCTTCTAACAGATGAACTTTTTTACAAATCATTGAAGTACTAGACTTGTTGGCTGCCTCCCTGGGTACGCCTCGTCTTCAAGATCTTGATGACAACCACAGCAGACATGATCTTCATCACTAACCCCTTGAGTGATGTGAGCTTTCATCCTAACAGAATGGGGATGTGAGAATGGGCTGCCCTCTGTATCTATTAGTGAGTGAGATAGAGGGTGGGATGAGTGACCAGTTTTTCCCTTCAAATCAAATGAGAGGTGAGATGTGTGAACGGAGTGTTGCACGCACGAGATGGGCCTCTCAATGCACAATGCATGATCTGTTGCTATGCACTGCACCATAAGGCTCCCTGGCCTTCCTTCTTGTACTGTATGTTGGCACAGGGTGGAATGCACAGTTGCACCATCAAACACGCACAAGGCATACAACCTCTACACATGTGACGGTGAGGATTACATCAATGGGTCTCAGGAATGGGCTGCCCTTTGTATCTTTCAATAGAGCGTGAGACAGAGGGTGGGCTGACTGTGTCTGGTGTTTCTACAATCAATTATCGAGAGGTGAGGATTAAGGGATGTTACGACAATTGGAGTCAGGTACGTTTTTGTTTCCCTATGCACCCACGGGCTGGGTCTCTGCCATCAGCATAGGACACGTCATTCTGTTCTGTATACTACACTACAAGGCTCCCTAGCCTTTCTCCTTGCACTTATGCCAGACGGGGTTGGACGCATTGATGCACCATTAATTGTGCACCTTGGCATACTCTTTCTGTAACATTCCTTTGTCGATTCCTAAACCAGGTGTGAGCTATGGGTTTCATCATTATTTCCTCGAGTGCTATTAGTAATGGGGCGTGTGACTGCTCTTTGATTCCATTTGAGTGATCGTGAGTTGAGTGCAATATCCCTCGTCATCGACGACTTTCCTACGATTCCTTCAACCAGCTACCTCCCTGGGTGTTGCCGTGTAGTCCCTGCCATGAAGGATGAAGGAGTGAGCTATGAAGACATCTTGTTACTTCCTATAGTCGACAATGACACAAGACGCAACCTCGATAGTCAACATTCCTCCTCGGCAATATGGGCCAAGTTCTTCTAACCCTACACCTTCTGTTTCTCAACGATGGTCATGTCTTAAGTGTGGGGATGTTCATGGTGGGCCGGATGTGTTGTACTAGGTCCTTGATGTTCAGTTTACCCTTCCTGCTAAGGTTTTAAGTGTGGGGATGCATCCCTACGTGTCTATGATGCATACCCCCATGCATATATCCTGCTATGATCATGCATTTACGCCCTGACTTTATTTTACCATGATTGGGTCCCTTCCCCACTCCTCCGTTCTATTTCACCCTTTCCTCGGAGTTGTTCCTTGACTGTTTACCTTTATCCTTTGTTTTGTGATTTTTCCATGTGAACGCACCCTACATTCACTGAGAATCACATCCAACCTTAAAGCCTTGTTTTTTCCTTTGAACTGCCCATTTTTCCTTTTTACCAACCCCTGTTCCGCTAAACGGTTCTGCAGTTATTAATTTTTAAAGTAATTCCCGTAAATTGGATGATTTTCCATATGAATGCATATTTATTGCTTCAAAACCTTGATCTGATATGCCAACCCTATCCTATCCCTTCCCCCTGACATTTTTCCTTCTTACTTCGTGTCATTCCGATACACGGTTCATTTGTTATTAATTTTTGCAGGTTTTCGGGCCCTTTTCGTGCCTATTTTTCACATTTTTCCATGTGAACCTACCCTATTTGCACCAGAATTCCAGTTTAACTTGACAGCCATGTCCTTCCAACCTTTTTCCCACTTTTTCCTTTTTTCTGCTGGATTTTTAGTTATTAATTTCTCCAAGTGTTTTCGGGTGTATTTTTTGTGTTTTTCCCATGTGAACCCTTTTCAATTTCCCCCAAACTGAGTTTTGATGTGCCAGCACTGTGAATCCCTTTCCCTCAGACATTTTTCCTTTTTACTATCCTCTATTCCGGTGCACGGTTTTTCCTATATTAATTTACGAGTCCATTTTCAAGTTTGTTTTTGGGGTTTTTTCCATGTGAACGCATCCTATCTTGCTCGGAACCGTGTTTTTCCATGATAGGGTTGTTGGACACATTATTCTGCACATTTTCCCTTCTTTTTGCACTTCGTTCCGACGAGCGTATTTTTCGGTATTAATACATGTAAGTGTTTTCGGGTCTATTTCTTGCGTTTTTTCATGTGAACACCTTGATTTTGCCTCGGAACTAGTGTCACATGTTTCTATTATCTTCCCCTTGTCTTTCGGCACATTTTTCCTTTTACAAATTTTCGATCCTATGTGCGGTTTGAATTTTATTAATTTTTATTCATTTTTGCCGTGTGAGCGCATTTCACGTGTCGCGATTGAACGTGCCTGTTTCTGGTTTTATGCGCCTCGGGATGCCTCGTGGCGTTTGTGGCTCGTGTGTCATTGTCCCCGCCCTGTTTGATCCCGTCATTGCAAATTTAAAAAAAAAAACCCGTCACACCCATACCCAATTTATTTTTATTTTATTAAAAAAAACAAAACAAAAAGAACAAAACCAAACAACCCACATTAACTTTTATTTTAAAAAAACCAAAAAATAAATAATAATTAAAAAAACAACAAACACCAACAAAAACTAATTAAAATTCTCATACAATCAAGTTTTTTTAAAAATACAATTTTAAAAAATAAACAACAAAAAATTCATTATTTTTTAATTTAAAAAAAACCCCAAACACCCATCTCACACAACCCTACATTTTTAAAACAAAATAAACAAAAATAAAGAAAAGCGAAAAAAGAACAAGACAATGAAAAGAAAAGAAAAAAAAAGGAGGAACACAAAAAAATGAAAAAAAAGAGTAAAGAAAAAACAATATTGTTACCTTCTCCCGCCTGTCGCGCAACTTCTGCAGCCCCCGTCCATCGCGGCCACCGCTCCTCCTCTCCACCCTCTCCACCTCTCCAAAACCCCTCCCACCCACTTTGTGCCGGCAAAGCCGACACAAGTTCCTTTTTTAAGTGCTAAAGCGTTTTAGCCTTTTGAACCAAAGCCAATAGGATGTAAATCGATCGACCTTTAGGAGCCACCTCTACACCTTTTCTCTTTTTGTGTTCTTGTTTCGCTTTTTGCTTCATATCTCTACCATCTCGAACTGAGGTCAACATTCACCAATTTCTTGCCCTTGTTGCCAAGGTGGTGGATGAAGAGGTGGCAACAATGTTGCCCACCACTTTTCTATTGTGAGCTACAAATTGTTGTTAGGAAAATGAAGAGGGGCAATGCACTGGGACTGGACGATATACTTGTTGAGGTCTACCAAGCTTTGTGGCCTACATGTGGTCAAGACATTACCAACTTTTCTAATTCTCGTGTGAGGAGAGAAACAATCCCACTGGCAGTTAATCAAGGTAGAATCAAACTACTACCTAAAATAGTTGTGAGAATTAAGCCTTCTTAGTGGAGGCCTTTGACAAATTTGAATGAAACATATAAAATAATGGCTGAGGCTTTAGCTTTAAGGAGGGGAGAGGATTACACAAAGCCCAATATGGATTTGTGCATGGGTGCAAAATACAAGATGCCATTTTGAATTTGATGATTGCCATGGAGCATGCATGCTGTGGAGACTAGGGGAACTTTGTAGTAGTAACCATGGATCTAGACAAGGCCTATAATAGGCTTAGGTGGGATTTTTTGTTGGAAATAATTGGAAATGGCAGTTGCACTTTTTTCAAGTGCCTCTACTAGGGTGGGAGTTAATGGATTCATGTCACATCCATTGTAGTTACACAAGTGTTTGGCAAGGATGTCCATTGGCCCCACTACTATTCACTATAGACCAAACTCGCTTCCCGAAGCTCTTCTTCAACACATGGAGGAGTTTGGTACACTAAAGGCCCTATCACTCCTGGATGGATGGCAGATGTACATTTAGCTCTATTGATGATAGCTCAAACATGGCGGTGGTCGAGGAAGAAAATGTAAAAAGGCTTCTCCAAGTATACAAGGAATATCGCAAGGTCTCTAGGGATGTAATTAGTAAATGAAAATCAAGGTTGGTCTACCTGGGACTGGATGACTCCCTAAACTAGTTGCATAGGACGAAGATGAATATGGTTAAAGCTGGGGAGATACTTAGATATTTGGGGGTACCCATAGGACTTGCCACCACACGGGTGAAGAAAATAAGTCGGTTGGTGTCAAAGCTAGAACAAAAGGTGGCAATGTATATCAAGTTCCCACTTTCATTTATTGGAAAGATGGTAGTGGTAGACAAAATTTTGATAATAGTGGCCACATTTGTTGCTACAATCACCCCCTTTGGCAATAAACAATGTGGGAGGGTGGACAAACTAATGAGTTCATTTCTATGAAACTCCAGTATAGAGAAAAGGTGGCATTTAGTGGCTTGGAGTATTGTTACTAATGCTTGGTACAATGGAGGAATGGGACTCGGGAAGCTTTGTGACAAAGCGAGGAGATTCTCATTTAAACTAATATTGAGATATGAGGAGTAGGAGCCATGGATAATCATCACTAAGGTAGTGCTATGTGGATCAACTTTGGCTTGGGGGAAGTGGAAGATGCTAACTTGGGAGGACAAACTGCTAGCATTAAGCACCAAGGAGGCCTTTTAAGGGCTATGAAACCATTAAGATGGTAATCAAAGGATGGAAGGAGCCTCTTAGAGGCTTTGAGTGGAGAAAGGAGAATGTGAGAAAGGGGGATTTGGCACTTATGCAATGTATTTAGACTTTCCCACAAGCTTATAGTGACAAAGTTCCCCCGATTAAGAGAAACTATGGATTCTCTCTTAGAATGGCAAACAAGGGTATTGTGCACTTAATTGATGGTTTTAGTTTGAGGAGAAGGTTGAGCTGTATACAGCCCAAAAGATTACTAGTAGGTTCAATTTGGATAGTAAAGAGGGGTCATGGTTGGAGGAAAGTGCTTAGGTCAAAGCCCAAGAGTGGCCAACATGCACAAGGATTGGGCCTACAAAGGTGCGGTCCTCTTTAAGGAGTGGAGGGAAGTTCTTAGATCAAAGCCCAAGAGTGGCCACCATGCACAACGATTGGGCCTACAAAGGTGCAATCCTCTTTAAGGAGGATAAAGATCGAATGCCACTTTTGAAATTGTATATTGATTGCTTTTCTCAGTCACTTTTAGGGCAGCTACTGCTTGAAAGGCTTGAGGATCATGGCATAGACTTAATCCTGATAGTAGTCCTCTTAACAAGTCACCTTATAGAGTTAGTACAACCTAGCAAGAGGAGATTATGAGTTTGGTCAATGAGCTGTTAGAGAAAGGGCTTATTCAATCCAGCTCATCTCCATTTTGTTCATGAGTGCTTATAGTGCAAAAAAAGGATGGGTCATGGTGCATATGCATTGATTATTGTGCATTGAATAAAATCATGATAAAGAATAGATTTTTGATTCCTAGGATTGATGACATCCTGGATAGATTTTAGGGGGCAGCCATTTTTAGCCATATAGATTTGAAAAGTGGATACCATTAGATTCGAATTAGGCCTGAAGATGTATCTAAGCTAGCTTTCCGAACATCTTTTGATTTATATGAGTCTTCCCCTTCTTCCATCCCTCTCCGCCTTCTCCACCTACGATTCTCCATTAGCCACTCGCCTCCATCTCCTCCACCTCCTCTCCTCCTCTCTTCTCCACCGCCGCCTGCCCCCATCTCCTCCACCTCCTCTCTTCTCCACCGCCTCTCCTCCTCTCTTCTCCACCGCAGCCTGCCTCCATCTCCTCCACCTCCTCTCCTCCTCTCTTCTCCACCGCCGCCCGCCTCTGGTTAGTAACCGCTAACTCACTAACTTCCACCACTAACCTAATCACTCACTTAACACACTAACTTAACCTACTTGACTTAGGGCACTAACTTCACCGTTATTCCACTAACCTAATTACCTTAGGTTACTCCCCTAACCACATTACCCTTCTTCTAACCATCGTTTTCCCGTGTAGCCCCTATTTTTGCCCCTTTGCCCCTGTTCCTCCCTGGTTGCGCGCACACGTGATTGTGAGCTGCTAGCAGATGTTCACGCGCGAGGACACGCTTCCGATTCGTCTATGCGGTGGAGTGTTGCAGCCAGCCGTTCATATGCAGCCATCCTCTCTTGTTCACATGCAGCTCGGGTACCACCTTTTAATTTCCAAACTCGAAAAATACATGAAAACACATAAAAATAAACATAAAACACCTTAAAAACTTCAAAAATTCATTAAAATTCATTTAAATCCAAAAAAATTACAAAAAAAGTCCTAAAATTTTTCCAACATTGCTGAAATAATTTGGAATATATTTTTTAAAGTGGAAATTTAAGAAAGTGAATTGCAAAAATTCAAACCTTCAAAATTCTTTCAAAAATACATGTAAAATTAGTAAATTTTCAAAAATATTTCCAAAAAAATTCCATAAACCTCCTTGCCCCTTTTGTCAATCATTTCTCAATGGAAAATGCTTCCATAAATGGCCAAATTATTATTTGAAGCCAAAACCCTAAATTTAATACTTCACCTCATGAAAATTCATTTTAAATTCCAAAAATTAGCTGCAAAATCATGGATAAATTACAACACATTATTGACACTTGCTGGATTGTTGAAATTCCACCCTTACACTTCACAACATATTCATGTGCCCTATATCTCAGTTTAATTATTTAAAAAATAATTTAAAAAAAGAATAACAAAATAAACAAAACAAAACCAAAAAACACTAAGGTGCTTTCTTTTTTCTAGTCAGTGGTGTTTTTTTTAAAACTGGATTCCTTGCATTTGGGGACTACTCAGTGCGCCTTCAGTCTATTGCATACACACCCCTACCATGTATTTATTTTTTAGCTTTATTTATTTTTATCATCCCTTAACCACAATTAATTGCTAAAATGAATTATATTCACCCACTTTTTCACGCGCTCTCGTGCTAAACACATAAGTTTCTAATAATTTAAAATCAACCAGCCGTTCACTTTGCACGCGCTACGTGTGCTTCAGAGGCACCTTAATTTTTAATAAAAATGAAGCAGTCATCACAAAAAAGCACGCATTGGCAAAAAAAGTGCTCCACATCACCATTAATTTTTAATTAATAAATTTGCATTTAGAGACCCCAGTTTGGAAATCGTAGTCTGGGTTTCGTTAAAGTATCGCTTCACCCTAATAAATTGTAATTAAAATTTTAAGAAAGAACCGTCGTTTTCTTATTAAGGTTTATCACCTAATAAAATTTCACCCATTGTTAATAATTTCTTAAAATGAACCCTTCATTAAAACCATTTTTCCTCAGTGCACTTTTTCTCCCCTTTTTAATAAACACGCTTCGTGGGATGGGCACGTAAAGTCCTCTTAGCTGAAAATGTTGGTCAAAGTTATGGTCAGGTCTTGATTAGATTTTTATGGTATTATGGTTTGCTTATGTGAAATGATTACAGGTGCGGTTTGAAGTTTTTCTTTCTTTCTTGCCTGATACGGGGTTTTGGATGCTTGCTTGTTGCATCGCATGAAGTTTTCGGTCGCATATGTGGAGAGGTCATACCGAATTTTTTCTAGGATGTGGGTTGTTTTGTTGAGATGACAAGCTCAACACATGTGGACATTGATGATGGACCGCCAGGTTAGATGGGTCTAGCACATCGGTGGTCATTATGACTCTCACATGGCCACTCACTCATTACTTATTATATTCAGGTTGTTACACCTATTTACAGAGCTGGCATAGTTATAGCGCTAGTCGACTAGTGTAGTCAGTTATGCATTGTTTGACTTAGTAGGCCACTTTCCTTTATGTTGTATCTTATCTATACTTTGTATACATTGTAAAGAGAGTAAAAAAGAAGAAGAAGAAATCAGCAAGGAAATGTTTTGGCCTCCATCTCTCTTCTTGTCTCTTGAGTGAGCTTCTCCTTGTGCATTCTGTGTGTGTTCGGCGCAGCATCTTGAGCAAGTCCCCCCATCACGCGATTCTTGACATGGTATCAGAGCGGCACCACTGAGAGAGGCTGATTTTGAAGGTTGAAGTGAAGGAGAAGAAGCAAGGTTCGAGCAAGCAAGCCACGGGTAAGAAGCTCTCCCATCCTTCCACTCTTTCTCTTGGATAGTGCTTGTGGAGGCACCGGAAGCAGGGCAGAGCGAAAATCTCAGATTGCAGGGAGATTTGGTGTGCGCGAAGAGCGCTGTGTATTCTGCAGACCAGCCCTTTAGGACTAATTCGCAGTTATTTTGGGCAATCTGAGGCCGTTTCAGGCCCCGTTCTAGAGCCGCAAGGTTGCGGACAACAGTTTCAGGATACACTATGACTTCGGTTGTATTGACCGAAAGTGGGTGCGCATGTTACAGATTTCAGATCTGTAATTTCAAAGGTGTTTACCAGCGAGTAAACACAAGGTTTATCTACAAACTAGTTGCAGTTTGCATGTATTATTGAGCAGACTGTGAAAAAGGCTGTCTGGTGTATTGCTGTACACTATAGGTCGAGGGTTGCAGAAGATTTGCTTGCTGTTTGGTATTATTTTTGTGATAATGGCAGAGAATAGTGGAAGCCCCATCATTGAGAAGCTTGACAAGAACAACTACCCTTCATAGAAGTTCCGTGTCACAAACTTCCTTATTGGAAAAGGCCTCTATGAGTTTGTTTCAAGTGAGGAAAAGGAGCCGAAGGTGAGTGATCCTCCAACTGCAGAAGAGACAAAGACACGGAAGAAATGGAATGCAAAATATAAAAAGGTCATGTATTGATTGTCTACAGTAATCGACAATAATATGCTGGGACACATTAGAAATGCAAAGAATTCATATGCAGCTTGGACCATACTTGAAAGTATGTTTTCTGTAAATACAGAGGCACGAAAGATTCAACTCAAGCAAGAGTTGAATACATTGAAGAAAGGGAAGATATCTATCAATGAGTATGTACTGAATGTAAGGAGCATTGCAGATGCCTTGGCAGCAATTGATGCAATGCTCGATGATGATGATTTGGTATCGTCTACCTTGGGTGGACTTAACAATAAAAAGGCTTGGAAGTCTTTTGTAACTTTTGTATATGTCAGAAAGCCATTTCCAGATTTTGATGAGTTGGTCTCCCTTATGATCACTGAAGAGATCAACATGCAGAGTGAGACATCTGAAAGAAGTGGTGAACAGGTCTAGGCTTTCTATTCTAGTTCAAGAAGGGGATGTGGCAGGTTCTCCTCAAGAGGTGGTGGTACAGGATGTGGTAGTGACAACCAGCAAAACAGATTGAATCAGCAATTTGGTGATATGCAGGTGTCAGGAGGTCGTGGTAACTTTAGAGGCAGGGGGAGCTTTAGAGAAAGAGGTGGATGGCAGAACAGAGGTTCTAACAACTCTGGTATTGTGTGCCACTACTGTGGCAAAATAGGTCATATCGCAGCCTAATGTTTTGCTAATAAAGATGATATCCGCAGTGGTAAGTTGCAGCAAGGAAACTATGCATCCTCTTCACGTCAGAATGAGGACAAAAATGAACGTTTGTTTGTTATGCAGCATATGCTGAATGCTGTTATAGGAAAGGGAACACATGATGATGTTTGGTATGTTGATTCAGGTGCATCCAATCATATGACTAGCCATGCAGAATGGTTTGGAGAGATGCAGGATTTGCAAAATGCAGGTTATGTGCAGACGGGTGATGATTCATGCCACCCAATTTCATATGTTGGAAAAGTTCCCTTGTCCTTGCATGATGGTAAGACAAAGAGTCTTTCAAATGTATTACATGTGCCATCTATTACAAAGAACTTGGTGTCAATCGGTCAAATGGTAGAGCAAGGGCTGCAAGTCAGATTTAATGCAAAGGGTTGCTTTGTAGAAGACTTCAATGACAAGTGCAGGTTAGTTACAAAGGGAAGTAGAGTTGGATGTATGTTTACTCTGGATGTTGGAATTTCTACTATGAATGCTGCTATGTATGCTAAAGGAAAAGGTGTTGTTATAGACATTGAAATTTGGCACAAACGCATTGGACATGCAAATGTACAAAGGCTGAAATTAATGCAGTCCAAAGGGTTGGTTACAGATTTGCCTACATTTAGAGTTGCAGAATTTCATAAGGTATGCGAAGCATGTCAGTTTGGTAAGAAGGCAAGACAACCCTTTTCACATGACAGAGATGTAAGCAGAAATATCCTTGATGTTGTGCATACAGACATTTGGGGGCATACACAAAATGTATCTCTTGGAGGCAGTTCATACTTTGTCACATTCATTGATTATTGTTCTAGAAAGCTGTGGGTATATTTTATGAAGGAAAAGAGTGAAGCATTTGAGCACTTTAGAACTTTCAAGGCTGCAGTTGAAAGAGAAACAGGCTTGAAAGTAAAGTGCTTGAGGTCAAATGGAGGGGGAGAGTACCTCTCAAATGAGTTCAGTGATTTTCTGAGGTCTCATGGGATAAAGAGATAGTTCACATGCAGGTATACCCCACAACAAAATGGGGTTGCAGAAATGAAAAACAGGCATATTGCAGAAGCTGCACGTGCCTTGATGGTGGCTAAAAAGAATATGCCTAAGCATTTTTTGTCTGAGGCTGTTCATACTGCTGTTTATATTATGAACAGAACCCCCACAGCTGCAGTTCATGGTATGACTCTTGAAGAATGCTTTAGTGGCAAGAAGCCTGATGTATCACACTTGAAAGTGTTTGGCTGCATTGCGTATGTTCATGTGCCAGATGAGTTGCGGAAGAAACTCGATCCAAAGGCTGAAAAGTGTGTCTTTATTGGATACTCTTTAGAGCAGAAATGATATCGTTGTTATAACCTTGTCACATGTAAGTTCATAGTGAGCAGGGATGTCATCTTTGATGAAATGAGCAGTTGGTATGCATCTAGTGGTGATGCATTGGATGATGATGATGATCATGACACTCATGTGCAGGCTGAAAAGCAAGAATCACGGACTCGTAGTGGACCAGAGACATCATCTGGTAGTCCTTGGTCTGGGAGACTAAGGAGTACCTCTACATCTTTAGGTGCATCTAGTAGCACTACAGGTAAAGACAAAGGAAAGAATAAAGTGTCATAAGGCATTGATGCAATTCTTGATGGAGACTCCAGTGGCTCAGAGAGCTTGGATGATGAGCTTGGCATTCCTTTAGTGAGGACTCCAGGTGTGCAGAGAGCATGCGTTAATGCAAAGACTCCATTGAGTGATTCAGTGGTACGCAGGTCTAGCAGGGTGAGATACCCTGTTAAAAGATTTGGTTTTGAAGGTTATGCAACTCACCGTTATGCTTATATGGTGAAACTACTTGAGAATGTTGAGCCCACATGTTTCGAGGAGGTTGTTAGTCATGCTCATTGGGATGCAGCAATGGATGAGGAGATGGCTGCATTAGAGGCCAATAAGACTTGGGATCTAGTATCATTGCCAAAGGGCAAGAAAGCTATAGGATGTAAGTGGGTTTATAAGATTAAGCACAATGCAGATGGTTCTATTAGTAGGTACAAAGATAGGCTGGTTGCAAAAGGCTATGCCCAGACATATGGCATAGATTATGATGAAACCTTCAGCCCAGTTGCTAGGATGGCAACTGTCAGATGTGTGATTGCTTTGGCAGCAGCCAAAGGTTGGAGGTTGCAGTAAATGGATGTGAAGAATGCCTTCTTGCATGGTGATTTGCAAGAAGAAGTGTATATGGATCAGCCAGCAGGTTATGAAGATTTAGAGCATCCCACATATGTGTGCAGGTTGAAGAAGGTGCTCTATGGGCTCAAGCAAGCACCTAGAGCATGGTCTGACAATATCAAAGAGTATCTTGTCAATATTGGCTTTTATGTTTCTGATGTTGATCACTCACTTTATGTGAGAAAGGGAGATGTAGGTTTGGTCATCATAGTCATCTATGTGGATGACTTGATTATTACAGGTGATAGTGATAGTGGGATTGCTGAAGTCAAGGACTTTTTGAAGAAGAAGTTTGAGATGAAGGATTTAGGTGAGGTAAGATACTTCCTTGGCATTGAGGTGATCAGATGTGATGATGGTATATGGCTCTCCCAAAGACAGTATGGCTTAGATATATTGTCCAAGTATGGTATGAAAGCATGCACACCACTTTCAGTCCCGTTGGTGCAGAATGTAAAGTTGAGTGCTGATGTTGGGGATGAGATAAAAGACCCTACTATGTTTAGGAGGATAGTGGGAAGTTTGATCTACATGACCATTACAAGGCCAGACTTGAGCTATGTTGTTGGTCTTGTGAGTCAATTTATACAAGTACCTAGAAAGCCACATTTGGATGCAGTCAGATGCATATTGAGATATGTGAAGTCCACATTACATTATGGACTTGTCTATGAGGCAGGTACAGATGTACAGGTGTTTGGATACATAGATGCAGATTGGGCTGGTAGTATGTCTGATAGAAGATCTACCAGCGGATACATGTTCTCTCTTGGTAGTGTAGTAGTTGCTTGGAGCAGCAAAAAGCAATCTACAGTTGCTTTGTCCAGTATAGAGGCTGAGTATAGAGGTGCTGCTGTTGCAGCATGTGAGGTAGTATGGCTACAAAAGTTAATGGCTGATTTGGATACGCAGGTGGAAGGTCCAGTTGTCATTTATTGTGACAACATGAGCAGTATACAGTTGGCTAGGAACCCTGTGTTCCATGCTAAGACAAAACATATTGAGGTACACTACCACTTTGTGAGAGAGAAGGTACTAGCAGGTGAGATTGACTTGGTGTATGTCAGCACACAGGATCAGATAGCTGACATATTCACGAAGGCATTGGATACAGAGAAGCTTCAAAAGTTTCGAAGCTTACTTGGAGTTGCAGAGATGCAGTTGAGCTTGAGGGGGAGTGTTGAGATGACAAGCTCAACACATGTGGACATTGATGATGGACCGCCAGGTTAGATGGGTCCACACGTCTACACTTAGCATGTCGGTGGTCATTATGAATCTCACATAGGCACTCACTCATTACTTATTATATTCAGGTTGTTACACCTATTTACAGCTGGCATAGTTATAGCATTAGTCGACTAGTGTAGTCGGTTATGCATTGTTTGACTTAGTAGGCCACTTTTCTTTATGTTGTATCTTATCTATACTTTGTGTAAATTGTAAAGAGAGTAAAAAAGAAGAAGAAGAAATCAGCAAGAAAACGTTTTGGCATCCATCTCTCTTCTTGTCTCTTGAGTGAGCTTCTCCTTGTGCATTCTGTGTGTGTTCGACGCAGCATCTTGAGCAAGTCCCCCCACCATGCAATTCTTGACATGTTTGGGATGGTAAATTGGTTAGTTACGTATGTCTGTCTGTGTTCTTCTTTTGATCGACTTCTTTTTTATAGCTATTTTGGTTGTTTTGCAGGCATTCTTTGTGATTGTTTGTGTTTGTGGTGTGTGTGTTTTCCATGAGAATGGTGCCTCATGCTTCTCCTATCTAGTATGTCCCGTTGATCAATAGGGATTATTCTTCCCTACTGGCTTTTGAGCCCATAGTGAAAGCAGGACTTGCAACTTTCGTGGTTGCTTCATTCCCATTGATTCTAGATGATCCATCCATGTGTGATGAGTTTCTTACATCATACAGCAAGAAGTCAGGCCTAGTTTATGGTGCTTCCATGGTGTTGACACCTAGAGGGTTAGGGAAGGCTTTGTCTCTTCCCTACAAAGAAGAGCCCTTTGTTACAGCCAGACAATTATTCTCCAATGATGAGATTTTCAAGTTGTTGCAGAAGCAGACCAAAGAGATTATGGATGTCAAGAAAGTGATAAACACTTAAGGAGTATCTTTTTCCATGATCACTGATCCTCTTTGGAAGTTAGTCTGCCAATTCCTCCAAGATAGGTTTATGCCTGCTAAAACACCATCCCATTATTTGTCCAAAGAACTCTTCACAGCTTCCAGGATGGTGTTAAAAGGAGTGGCCATTGATTGGAGTACTTATGTGCTTACAAAGATGGACCAACATTTTGTCAAAGTAACCAGAGGAAATGTCACAAATGTCACTTATGGTTCCTACTTATATGCTTTCTTGACATACTCAGGCCTTAATAAGGGTCTGCTACCACCTCCTCCATCTGATCCAGTTCCTCCCTCACCACTTTCAGAAGAGTCAGAACCTATTGACATAGAGAATCTTGATTCCCCTCCTCCATTGGTCATTCAGCGGAAGCGATTGAAGCATGTGGCAGATAAAACTTCCTCAGTCATTCCTTTAGTCACAATTCTTGCTGCATCTGGCAGTGACCTCCATGCCTACCTCACATGTAACAATTTATTTAGGGCACATAGAGAGGGTTCTTTGGAAATATCAATCCCTTCACTAAATAGTTTAGTGTTAGGAGATGCTATTCCATTCCTTTGTAATGGCATCCAGAGTTCGATTGAACTTTTAGTGAACAGCCTGTGTCCAACAGCTATATGCTTCTTTCTATGAAGAACTGATGCAGTCCAAAGACCAGTTGCACAAGGCAACTACAGAGTTAGCCTCTGCTAAAGACACACTTGCAGATCAGTTTAAGCAGATGGAGCAGCAGACCCAAATGATTGAGACCTAGAGAGAAGAAATATCTTCTTTGAAGATTCAATTAGCAGAAGCTCAGTCAGAGGTCACTAGAGTCTCAGAGGAGAAAGAGAGGATGTCCAAAGAAGCTCAAGAGTTTCAGACTCTTTTAGATGCAAAACTATCAGCCTTACTGACTACTCATAATACAGTGGAAAGTATCCATTGTTCCAAGATAAAGTGGAAAGATCGCAGTCTAGGATGGATTTGTTATGGTCTACATTTGAGCACTTTTAGGAGTATGTTCCTTCGGACCATTCTTTCTTTGTCCACTATCAATTGCAGAAGTTGGCCTTCTATATGAAGCTTTCAACGATGGATCTTCCTCTTCCAGAGGATAGTTGGAGTGGGGCTTGGTCTTCTGATTTGCTGATAGAAGTGGTCCGTATGGTTTTTGAAGATTGTGTGATGACGGATGCCATGTTGCTGTCTTACATGTATCTACGAGGTGATCTGTTGATTTCAGATGAAGTAGATCTAGCCTGGTATGTGGGGGATGTGGTTTTGCAAGCTATTTTGTATGTCAACTATTTGGAGTTGCGGATAGATGACATGTTCCACTGTTATTCCTCAAAAGTGGCTACTTGCCCTGACAATTCATGGCACTCAATGATTGATTCTGTGGTCCTG
Source organism: Lygodium microphyllum (assembly GCF_053477565.2). Lineage (NCBI taxonomy): Eukaryota > Viridiplantae > Streptophyta > Polypodiopsida > Schizaeales > Lygodiaceae > Lygodium > Lygodium microphyllum. The sequence continues at coordinate 10,132 of NW_028229847.1, read as the reverse complement.
AATCAATATCATAATAAAGCTTCTACTTATGTGCATAGCACTAACCAACTGAGGGTGGATCTCCTAACTTATCTTTCCAAAAACCATCCATTTGATTCATCCTTTTTTTATGCCTACTAGAGAATATCTGTCTTAGGTCCCTCTGTTCCTAACCTATTACACTATCAACAAATGGCTCATCACTATGATACTTATCTTTCCCTTTATCAATCCAAATCAGCAGCTATCTTACCTCTCCTTTTCCAACCTCAAGGTTTTCCTCAAATTCCTATATTTACCTATTGTTCTTTCATTGAAGATTGAGTCTTTTCCCCTTCTCCACCATGCCCTTCTCCATCTATCCATATACCTTCTACTTTTCCTGCTTATCAATTGACATCTTTCCTAACTGATTCACTTAAATTTTCAGTCACTCCTTCTTTAACTTATTCCTCCTTTTATGATTTTTCCTACCCATCTCTTCATCCTCTTTTACTTATCCCACTTCCAACTCTTGCCACTTCTATTTCTCAACCCCCTCAATTGGTTAGTGAGTATCTCTCTTTTTGGAGGTGTCATTCATATGATTGTGTTTATGTGTGTGTTGTAATAATCTTATGTGATGAGTTCGTGTTGGTTGAATAATTTGTTTGAGAGCTCTTTTCAAACTATTGATGGTGGATGGAAAGCCTATGGTGGAAAGCTGAAGAAAAACCTTTTATATCTTTTACAAATTTGTTATGACTTTTTAATTGATTATCAGATGAGTTAATAAATAACAAAGTTTTTCTTTAGTAGTTTTTTCTAGAAATACAGGTAATAAGTTGGGGTCGTGGTTTGGCGAGATTATTGAAGATACTGAAGAAGATAAAATTGAGCTCTTTAGTGAACTTATATTCTTCTTTTCCTTAGGTTGCGAGGATGCTTCCTTTCTAAGCATGGGGATATGTTGAGAGTGGAGAAAGACTGAAATTTTTATTGATTTTTGTTGTTTTTGAGGATTGAATGATTGATTTTTGATGGATTTAGAGTGATGCATGGTTGATAATGGAAGTGTTTGAGAGTGTTTTGGATGATATTGATTATGTTTTAGAAGTTCATGATGATTCTCAGTAGAAATATGAAGCTCTGTGATGTTCTGATTGGTTCTGTATACCTTCTATATAGCTTCTGTTTTGTTCTGATTTTCTTCTATATGAAGCATGGATTGATGATTGATGAAGATTGAGATCTTTTGTAAGTTTATTGAATAGTTTTTGATAGTTTGGAATGGTTTTATTATGAGTTATAAGGTTCTGAAGACCTTCTATAACCCTTTGTAAACCTTTTGTAGAGCCTCTGTCTCTACTTTGTAACTGTTCTGTATCTGCTTTGGTACTGTACTATACTGTTCTCTAGATCTTCTGTAAGTGTTCTGTAGAATGTATGTGTGACTTTGGGAAAGTTTTCTAACTTTTGGAAAGGATGAATCTAAGTTCAAAAGAGATAAAACAAATGGAAGAAGCAACTGCTGAAGACTGAAGAGAAGACTAGAGTGACAGTGACAATAGTGAGCTATGAAGAGACACTGATAGTGGCTCTGGTACCTCTTCACATTAGACATACCTCTTGGGAGGTGCATCCACAACCTAAGAAGGATTATTGAGAGTCATTATGAGAGTATTGTAGTGAGAAAATGATGTACTATTGAGAGATTAAGAGAGAGAGAGTCAGAGATAGCCAAATCTATCAAAACAGTGTAACTGTATATGAGAGATTGAGAGAGAAAACTATGAAGACATTGAAGATGAATATTATGTGATTAATTTCCATTCAAAGATTTGTGTTCTTTTATGTTCTTTGTTCTATTGAAGGATTCTATGAAGATATTGAAGATTATGGTTGATTCTATCAAATCTGTGGGAGATATCTACTATGATGCTGCGTGAAGATTTGTTGTTTTCTTTGTTTTGGTAATCAAAAGAATGAAATAAAAGTTTGTTGATGTTACAAGATAGATTTTCTTGTAGTAGAATCCCCTTTTCCTTGGTGTTCCTCTTGGGGCTCCACAGATAAATCTAAGCAATGCTGCCCAGCACTCCCATGGGATGTTATAGGGTTTATCACCTAGGGTTTCTCGAGTCTGCCTCACAATGGAACATTCGCGGACAAACCCACTGGGATTGACGTAAAATTTTGGGTCCCTAGTGGTCAAGGTCTCCTGACAACATTCTAGCATCAAGTCTTAGATGTCCTACTTCACGCAAAGATACCTAAGCCAAAGCAAATCCATACTACACTTGGTTCAAAGAGAATGGGAAACGAGAGGGATGCATCACTCAACCTCTCTACCTGTAGGGCATAATTCCATTTCGATCCCCTAAAACTGCATGAATCAAGGTTCTAATCTAACAATTTCTAAGGGTCAGACATTGGTAAAACCTTGTGAGAAGCCTCCTAGCTCTCTAGGACCACCCTGTCGTAAGGTAAACTCATCGGGGATTGCGCCCACTCACTTCCCTCAATAGGCATTATTTATTTATTTAATTAGGTTCTACCACAATTACGTGTGACATTTAAAGTCAGCTTCCTTAATTATGCCTTTTAGGGAACATGGTTCATTCGTGTAATTTATAGCATAGACACAAATATAGAGCAAGCAGTCCCTTTAATCTTTGTCTCCTGCCCATACAGGAGAAGTTATATATCCCTTCTACCCTATAGAAGTAACTAGTCCAAATCACATGGCACCATAATTTCCATCCTTTATCTAGAATAGGATCTTTCAATGCCACAGACGTTGGGGCTACAGAGGTCTTCAACTCCATTCTAGACTTGGCAAGGGGTGTCCAAAGCTTCCCTGACCCGCAAGCTATCTAGGAATGAAACATTATCCTCGTGGTTGGCTTTTTCACCACTCGACCTTCGGCTTGTGAATTGACCAGTGCCCTTTTCGGGTTGATCCACGATGCGATCATGGAGGTGATCCACCCATGCAAAATATCCTTCCTTAATTAATCCAGTTAAGAATCAAGCACAATCAAGGCATTCAACCCTAATATCATTTTTTCAGAAAAGGCATCCTTTTATCCCCATGGCAAATTTGTCATCACAGACCCCGCCACGAAATTATATACCTAGTCAAGCAATTGAATGATTGTCCAAAACCACAACCAATAATTAATTTGGAAGAACAACTAATATGGTAGATGTTTAATCAACCATCAAGACCATTATATTTCTTCAAAGGATAAGTACAATATCTCTTTTCCCTCATGTTCACTCTCCCCCTCCTTGGGATGTGAGATCAATACTTAACACTCCCTTCCTTTGGCTAAGGCGTATGTTAAGGTCTCATAAAACTATACAAGATGTAAGTTCTATTGATCACTTATATTGATCAACAACCCACACTCTTCCCAAACAAGTATAAAAGTATCGGTATTTCCTTTGACTTAGGGTTTCTTAATCCTCAAGGCCTCCACTTGCTGTTGAGGCTCGAAGTTGTTGTTTGTATCCAGCCTAACTCTGAATTGGATTGATGAAAATAGTAGTTATTAGACGGATCTCAAAGCATCTTAGTTTGAATCCTTATGATCATTGCTTGTACTAACTACGCACATCATCAAGATCCCAATCTATCAAACATGAGCTATATGTTCATGATATTAGCAAGAACTTGGGCAAGGATCTAGAGTTTCTAAAATGAATTTCTTTTAGATTAGGTTGCTTACCATGCAAGCTACAAGATATACCTTCAATGTGGTGAAAACATATCTACTATTTGCAAGAAAAGGGGAGTCAACAATACTTTGGAACCTTATATGCTATTTGTGCTATGTATGAATTTATCGCATAGCATCTAGATGCAATTAACTTCTCTTGATACATACATTTTGAAAACTCAGTCTTGCGAATATTTGAAAAATCAATCATGCAAATATTTGAGATGAAGGTTATCCCTTTCAATGATTTTATTTGGTACAAGGATTTGTGCGAATTTCAATGCATAAATCTATGCAAGGTCATTTATGATTATGGTGGACCTAAATGCAGAAAAAATTATCCTGTGATATCCTATGAGCTCATAAAGCATTGAAAATTAATTTCAAGCTACTCATTTAAATGAATTCATGTGGATGTGAAATCAATATAATCTATGACTCAATGAGTAGAGGAGGTGGCAATTAGTACATGGGTATTTGGAGACATTTTATCATACCCAATGTTGTATTTGTATTAACTGCAATGCCCTAACTAGTGGCTCTATTGTTGGATGTGGGATTACCATTGGTGCATGTCACTCTTCGTTTTGGAGACATATGTTTAGCTTAGGAATCTCTTGGCTAAAGATGAAGATTCTCCACTAAGGACTCAATCGATAAATCGAGGAGTCTTGAAAAACAGCCTAGTTGTGTGCATCCTTGGTAGAGGACCTTACTGGACTACCTATCCTTGTAGAGAAATTCCACGAAGTGGGAGATTGGATTCTGCAATTGAGGCCTTTCAAACAAGAGTAAGTGATGGAGGGTATGTGCAATATGCAATAACAGGCTTGTGCGTATGAACCCTCTTATGGGAGGGAGCTTCAAGAAACTTTTAGAATTCTCTCTCTCTCTCTCTCTCTCTCTCTCTCTCTCTCTCTCTCTCTCTCTCTCTCTCTCTCTCTCTCTCTGTGTGTGTGCAGCGTGCTGAGGCATCCTCCTCTGTTACACTGGGGGGAGGGAGGAGTTTTATAATGTGGGAGGTGGGGGAGATGGTATGGGGTGGTTTTGGTGGTGGTGTCTATCCCCACCCACCACCTGTCAGCATATGCATGGCGGTGAGGGTGTCCTCAAGCCCCCGAGGTGGCCTATGATCTAGACGAGATGGCCAGGGGATGGTAGGTCATGTGGCCTTCCCCCTCATTATCATCATCATCTTCATTATCTTCTCTTCTCCCTTCGGCATCGACAAAGGGGGAGGAGATTTTTTTTGTTGCATTCTTTTAAAAAAATTAAACTTATTAACATAAAAAAAATTATCCCCACCTTAATATAAAATGTTAAATGGTATATAGAGTGGCTTCATGCATAGGAAGAAAAAAGGGTACATTCCTCTTGATTTTGTGGTGTGTACGTGGGGGGGGGGGGGGGGAGATGAAGACACAATTGATCTTAAGTGTAGAGATAATATACCTTCATGTTTGTTTGAGTCCAATTGCAAACTAGTAAAGATGTGTGGAACCGTAGCGGGGGTGACAATTAATGCTTAATATCAAAGACATTACAACTGGGTTTGTTAAACTCAATCTTTAGCACATAACAAACAATTAGATTCAAATACTTTATTTCATAGTAATATCCAAAACCAATGGTAGAAAAGCTGTCTTTCCATAGAAAGACACTATCCAACCTAGGATACGACCTTCCAATCCCTCAAGATTGGGTTGTATGTGATCGCACTCTGTCTGTGGGTGGTCAATAGGGAATTTACCGGCTTAAAGCCCCTCTAAGCTTCCCTGAGCCTCAAGAGCCATCCTACATAATGTCAAGATTGTGGGAGAGAAGGAAGGAGTCTCACTTGTAGCTTTCTCACTTGCACAATGGGGGAATACACACACAGGTGGAGGCTGAAAACAGTTTTCCTCTTCTTAGTTGTGTAAGCCAAAAGAACTTTAGTACAAAGAAATAGAAGAACCCTATATATGGGTCTCAAACAAAACTCAACTAACTAAGGTGGCATACTAACTGAACCACGAACTAGAGTAGATAAGGACAGCTGTCATATAGCTATTATTCATGGGCGGTGTACCAACCGCGTCTGCAACTGACAAGTCGGTGAAATAAATACACAACGGTCACCCTGGCGTATCACGAGTGGAGCTCGATATCTCAACACTCCCCCTCGAGCTCAATCCCAATTCCTGCACACCAAGCAGGTCTCTGAACTTGCGCAGCTTCTCTGCACCCAATGCCTTCGTGAATATGTCAGCTACTTGATCCTCTGTGCTGACATAAACTAGATCAATAAGACCTAGTAAAACCCTCTCCCGCACATAGTGATAATGCACCTCAATGTGCTTTGTTCTAGCATGATAGACTGGGTTATTTGCCAAGTGTATACTACTCATGTTGTCACAATAAATGAAAACTGGCCCATCTGTAGGCTGATGCATATCATAAAGTAGCTTATGCAACCAAGCTACCTCACATGCAGCCATTGCTGCACCCCTGTACTCAGCCTTTGTGCTTGACAAAGCAACTGTAGGCTGTTTCTTGCTACTCCAAGTGATTGCAGCACTCCCAAAAGAGAACACATATCCATTAGTAGATCGTCTATTAGAAATACTACCAGCCCAATCAGCATCAGTGTATCCATGCAACTGTATCTGAACCCCAGTCTCATAAAATAGTCCATACTGCAATGTGGACTTTATATACCTGAGTATGCATCTAGCCGCATCCAAATGCGGTTTCCTTGGAGCCTGCATAAACTGACTTACCAATCCAACAGCATAGCTCAAATCTGGCCTGGTAATAGTCATATAAATCAAACTTCCTACTATGCATCTGTACATAGTAGGGTCTTCGAGAAGCTCACCTGCATCTGCACTCAGCTTCACATTTTGCTCCAAAGGAACTGAAATAGGCTTACAGCCTGTCATCCCATATTTGGACAGCATGTCCAATCCATACTGCCTCTGCAAGAGCCGTATCCCACTTGGTGATCTAATCACCTCAATGCCCAAGAAATAACGCAACTCTCCTAAATCCTTCATCTCAAACTTCTGCTTCAATAGCATCTTCACATGAAGGATATCTTCATCACTATCACCTGTGATAATCAAATCATCAACATAAATGACAAGCAGCATAATACCTTTCTCTTTTTTTCTCACATAAAGTGAGAAATCTGCCTTGGAAATTTGAAAGCCAATAGTGACAAGATACTGTCCTATCTTGTCAGACCATGCTCTAGGTGCTTGCTTCAAGCCATACAAGGCTTTCTTCAACCTGCAAACAAACTCAGGATGAATAGCATGCACATAACCTGGTGGCTGCTCCATATATACCTCTTCTTGCAAATCACCATGCAAGAAGGCATTCTTTACATCCATCTGATGTAAAGACCATTCCTTTGATGTAGCCATAGCAATGACTGCTCTTACGGTTGCCATCCTTGCAACCGGATTGAATGTTTCTTCATAATCAATGCCATATGTTTGTGCATACCCCTTGACTACTAATCTTGCCTTGTATTTGTTCATAGAACCATCTACATTGTGCTTCACCTTATAAACCCACTTACAACCAATTGCATTCTTATCTTTAGGCAAAGGTACCAATTCCCATGTAGCATTTGCTTCCAAGGCATCCATTTCTTCATCCATGGCTTTCTCCCATTTTTCTTTTCCCATGGCTTGCTCAAAAGAAGTGGGTTCCGGTTTCCGTATCACTTTGACCATATATGCATAGTGAATGGTTGTAAATCCATCATATTTCAGCCTATCCATAGGATACCTAGCTCTGGTAGACCTGCGCAAAGTAGGTTCATTCCCAGGTGCTCTCAAAACATCCCTGGTCTTCCTTACTCCAGGTGTAACAATAGAAAGAATACCCAACTCATCATCAATGCTCTGTTCTGAGCCACTGGATTCACCATCCACATAAGAGTGACCTGCATTCACATCAAACATGGGGGCTGATCTACCTTCTCTTTTCCTTTTCATGATACCTGCATACCACTATTTGCATTGCTTTGAGAAGATTCTCCTGATCTCAATCTTCCTGTCCATGGCGAAGAATGTGAACCACTGCTAGAGGACGCTCCTGGTCCACTAATATCTTGTGAGACTGCTGCTGTGAATTCTGTGCAGCATTATCATTTTGTGCATCTACATTATCAATCACATTTACTGGTTTATGCCAGCTACTCGTCTCATAAAAAACAACATCTCTGCTCACTGTAAACTTACGAGTAGAAGGGTTATAGCATCTATACCCTTTTTGCTGTAGAGAGTAACCAATAAAGATGCACTTCTCAGCTTTTGGATCCAACTTGGATCTCAACTCATCTGGCACATGAACATAGGCAATGCAACCAAAAATTTTCAAATGAGAAATATCTGGTTTCCTACCAGAATACCTCTCCTCTGGAGTCATCCTATGTATTGCTGCAGTGGGAGTCCTGTTCATTATGTAGACTACTGTAGCAACTACCTCAGCCCAGTAAAATTCTGGCAGGTCTTTTTCATTGGGCATGGCACGAGATACCTCTCCAATATGCATGTTTTTTCTTTCTGCAATTCCATTTTGCTGTGGGGTATGACTACATGAATATTGCTGCTTTATGCCATGCTCCTGGAAGAACCTTGCAAACTCATTTGAGAGATACTCTCCCCCTCCATCTGACCTTAGGCATTTTATTTGCAGGCCTGTTTCTTTTTCAATAATAGCTTTAAGAGTTTTGAAATGCCTAAAAACTTCACTTTTCTTTTTCATAAAATACACCCAAAATTTTCTGCTATAGTCATCAATAAAAGTGACAAAATAATGACAGCCTCCAATAGATGTAGCTTTAGTAGTCCACACATCAGAGTGGATTAATTCCAGTGGCTTCTTACTCTCTTGAACATGTCTAGGAAATGGTTTCCTTGCCTGTTTTCCAAAATGACTGGCTTCACATATCTTATGCATTTTTGCAACCTTGAATTTAGGCAATCCTGCAACAATATTTTGGGCTTGCATTGATTTAAGTCGTTGTATATTAACATGACCAATGTGTTTATGCCAGATATCAATATCTACAACTACACTGGTCCCATGTGCAAACGTTGCTGCACTCAATTCAGGCATGTCTTCTTCCAACATAAACATTCTGCCTTTCTTCTTTCCTTTTGCTATCAAGCGACCTTTATTTTTCATATCCTCAACAAAGCATCCATGAGAATTCAATCTAACCTGCAAGACCTGCTCAACCATTTGACCAATAGAAACCAAGTTCTTGGTGATATTTGGGACATGAAATACATCCGACAAGTATTTCTTTTTCCCATCCTGCATAGAAAAAGGAAATTTTCCAATATGCACAATAGGATGTGCAGTATCATCACCAGTCTCCACAAATCCTAGTTTTTCCATTTTCCTTGTATCCTGCATCCATTCTGCATGACCTGTCATGTGGTTTGATGCACCTGAGTCAACATACCACACATTGTTGCTTTCTTCTGCACTTGTCAAAGAATCGGTCATGTTCTGCATCATAAACAAATGCTCATTTCTGTCATCACCCTGTCTACTGGAAGATGCATAATTCCCTTGTTGCAATTTTCCATTCACGATGTCATTCTGCTTTTTATAGCAGTCTTTAGCCATATGACCCATTTTACCACAGTAGTAGCATTCAACATTACTGTTTGCATTTTGGCCTCTTTGCCATCCACCACGACCTCTTTGGCTCCCCCTGCCTCTAGAGTTACCACGTCCTCCTCCATAGGATTGGTTTTCTTGAGTTTGCTACATATTCTGATTTCTACCACGGCCTCTAGATCGGCCTCCTCTACCTCTGCCTCTACCTCTTCTAGCATTTGAGTAGAAGATAGTTTCTTTTGAAGTTCCTCCTGAAGAAGATGCACCACCATTTCTCTACTCCTCAGAAATTAGAAGAGCAATCAACTCCTCAAAATGAGGAAATCTTTCACGGACGAAAATGGATGTTCGGAACTGTACATAATCCTTTCCTAGACCATTCAAGGTCACAGAAACTAAATCATCAACTTCCACTGGTGACCCAATGGAAGCAAGTGCATCTGCAACATTCTTCACCTTCATGTGGTAATCATTGGTGCTCATACTTTCTCTTTGCACATTGTGCAACTCTTGCTTGAGATGCATTTTCCTGGCTTGTGTATTTGTGCTATACATTTTTAACAAAGTATCCCATGCCTCCTTTGGCGTACTTGCATCCTGAATATGCACAATCATAGAGTCTAAAATACTGATAGACAGCCAGTACATAACTTTTCTGGCTCTCTCATGCCATCCGTTAAATGCCTGTATTTGCTGTTGATTGGGAACATCAAGAAGAAGTTCTTCTTCATTTCCTGCAACAAATTCCCAATATCCTTTTCCCATAAGGAAATTCGTCATTCTAAACTTCCATGCTTGGAAGTTGTTCTTGTCAAGCTTTTCAG
>NW_028229845.1:0-60644 GCF_053477565.2 Lygodium microphyllum | reverse complement strand
TCAAGCATTTTGCACATATGGCTTCTCCACTTCATGACCTTACAAAGAAGAAGATCTCTTTCCAATGGAAGGAAGAGAAGGCAGCCTTCACACGGCTGAAAACAGCTCTTACTTCTGGACCTGTTCTTATCATTCCAGATCTGGTAAAACCATTTGTGGTGGAAGCAGATGCTTGCGGTGATTGTATTGGTGCAGTGCTAAATCAAGAAGGCCATGCCGTAGCCTTTGAAAGCCGCCGTCTAAATGATGTGGAGAAAAGGTATGACATTTATGAAAAGGAGCTCTTAGCAGTGGTTCATGCTTTAAAGATATGGAAACATTATCTTTTAGGCAATGAATTCCTTATTAAAACCGATCATCAAAGCTTGAAGTATTTCAAGACTCAAAAGCATTTGCAGGAGAAACATGCAAGATGGGAAAATTTCTTGTCTATGTTTCATTTTCAAATTATGTACACTCCAGGGAAACAAAATGTAGTTGCTGATGCACTTTCTAGAGTGCCTCGCATTGCAACTATTACAGTGGCTCATCATGAAGATTTTCAAACGATGAAGAATACTTATGATGAAGATACTGATTTTGCAGCAATTTGGTCAAATTTACAGCAAGGAGATTCTCATCCAGATTATTCCATCAAAGACGGTTACCTTCTCATGAACAATCGCCTTTGTGTCACTCTTCCTGTTCGACAAAAGGTGCTTAAAGAAAGTCATGAACCCCCTTATGCAGGGCATAGAGGGAGGGCAGCCACTCTAAGTGCAATTGAGCGCTACTTTTATTGGCCAACATTACGAAAAGATACACATAACTTCATTGAGGCTTGTCTGGTATGCCAAAAATCCAAATATGATAGGCAGAAGATTCCAGGATTGTTACAACCTCTTCCAGTGCCCAAAGATCCATGGGAATCTATCACAATGGATTTCATCTCAGGTATTCCAAGAACACCTCAAGGTCATGATATGATTTGGGTCATAATTGATAGATTCAGCAAACAATCACATTTTATTCCATGTCATAAAACATTGAAATCCGCACAAGCTGCAAGACTTTTCATTCAACATATCTTCAGATTACATGGTATGCCTTCTGAGATCATTTCAGATAGAGACTCCAAATTCACAAGTAACTTTTGGCATGCTTTATTTGAGAATTTGGGAACCACTTTAAAGTTCTCTTCAGCTTTTCATCCTCAAACTGACGGCCAAACAGAGGTGATGAATCTCACTCTTTTGGATATGTTGAAAGCTTATGTTAGTGAACATAAGTCACAATGGGAGAAATATCTTCCATTATTGGAGTTTGCTTACAACAATACAGTGCACTCATCCACAGGGAAAGCTCCAAATGAAATAATACAGGGTAAAGTGATTCCCCCTCCAATTATTCGCACTAAAGATAAGATTTTTGCTGCTGATGAGTTTGCTTCAGATTTAAAAACCGCAGTGGATCAAGTTCGAGCCACTATCAAAGTTGCCCAAGAGCGACAAAAGAAGCAAGCAGATAAACGAAGAAGACCTTTGGCTTTTGAAAAATGTCAATATGTCTTGCTAAAGTTTGATAAAAGCAGGCTCAAACAAGGTTCTGGTCAAAATTCATCTTTTCCAAAGCTCTCCAGTAGATACTTTGGACCCTTCAAAGTGATTGAGAAAATAAATGAAGTTTCTTATCGACTTGAGCTTCCTACTCATTGGAAAATACACAATGCTTTTCATGTAAGTTTGCTAAAACCTTACATAGGACCAGAACCAAAGGAACCCATTACTGAAGATCCCCCAGAAGTTGAAGAAACAGAGCAACTCTTGGAACCTGAAAAGATTTTGTTTCTCAAGGATCGAACCACGAGAAGTGGCCTTGTGACACGAAAATTCTTACTAAAATTCAAGAATCTACCCACAACAGATGCACAGTGGGTAGATGAAAAATTCATGAAGGATTACCCAAATATTCTACAGCAATATCAAGAAGCTTTTCAGCTGAGGACAGCTGAATAAAAGCCAGAGGGCTGTCACAACTCTATAGAAACAGAATTTGTATCCTTTTTTCATTAATTTGTCTATATAATGATTTATTAAATTTATTTTCTTTGCACTAATTAGATATAAAGAAAAGTGCATTGGAGCTGGCCACTGATGAGTGGTCACAGGTTATGGTGGACCCACGCGGTGGGTTAGAGAAAAGATAGTTCACACTTCCACCTATATGACCCGATTGGGCGCCTGTGACTAGAACTCACGCATATCAGGGTTAGACTCGCACACAGAAAGGATTGATGCCTTGAAGTGTGGGCTAGATCCACTAGAACAGACAGTTACAATCAACAAGATGGCATGATCATGAAATGCTTGTATAATGTGCATGTGTGGGCTGAAAGCTTGAAATACACATTTCTTTGCATAGGAAAGTCACATGAAGATTCGGATACCATTTTTGCGATGTACACGGAAAAAGCTTTCATATGATACCCATATTGGGGGGTCCCTAAATTTTAGGAGATCCCTAAATTTTAGGAGGTCCCTAAATTTTAGGAGTCTCGAATTAGCCTAAAAATGCTAGTCCTAAAAAATAGGGATGTCATTCTCAAAATAGTAAGTTCTGTACTCTGACTGTGCTTACTAAATTTGGTTGTTTCTATTCTTGACAGTATTCAACCCAAAAAGGAAGGCCATAGAGAAGAGACAAGTGTCAAGACACTTGTCACACAAGTTTCCAAGTGTCCCACCACTTGTCACATCTCATGACATGTGGCTGGACACTTGTCTTGTGCTACTCCACTTTCCCCTTTTGTACTAGCTCTCCCCTCTCCTATAAATAAGAGCTCGTTTTTCTTCATTCAACATCATTTTTCTTTGCTGTAAACTCATGTACAGCACCCACAGATAGCCAGAAACTGGCCCCATCCATCCCCATCAGCATCCCCCACTTCTCCATTATCAAATTCCTCCATATGCCATCTTCTATCACTGCTGTTTTACAAGACAGCAAGCTTGTAAATTCATTACAGCACCTCCTTCTTGAGCTTTTTCTTCCATTTTAGCAACAAGAAGCAAGCCCTATCCATGTACTGCTGATCAACGATGGAGAAAGGCTAATTTCCCCTTTTTCTTCTCTCATACTGTAAAGAAATCAGTTCTTATTATTGCATAATAGATAATGCATGTGTGTTTGTACATCTTTGCATGATCTTGTGAGAGTGAGAATTACCTTTTTCTCACTCTCAGGTTGATTGTATCTGAGCTCTTCCCTAAGGGACTTGGGTTGAGCAGAAATACATTCCTTCGGGGGGGGTTGCCCATCTTCAACCCTCAATCTTGTCTCCATTACTTTTACATTTTCATGGCTATAATTTTGTGAGTAATTTTCATTTTTAGCTTTAAGTGTTCATTCTCTTTTATATTAAATCTTGAAAACAAGCGAATATCATAATTGTTAAGCATACTACGTTGTTCGGGGTGTTTACATTGGAAACATGGCAAAAAGCCTCACATCCAAAGACACACAAATGACTATATGATGGAGGTTTTTCAGAACATCCCCCCCTTCCAACCTGACAACCAATAGTAGTGCAAGGGAATTTATATATCAAATATATAATAGTAGTAACTACCTCAATCCAAAAATATTATAGTAAACCTACCTGGCTAAGTATACTATGAACTCTCTCTTGAATCATTCTATTCATGCACTCTACAATACATTCTAGGGTGGGGTGTAAGGGGCAATCAACTAATGCTTAATATCCCATTCATCACAAAAATACTCAAATGTTGTAGAGACATATACGTCCCCATCATCTAATCTCAAGCATTTTAGCCTATACCTAGGCTGGTTCTCAACAAGAGCAAGCCAATCAACGCATTTGATTTCTTCTCTATGGAATATGCCCATACCTTATGTGGATAATCATTAATGAAATTCACAAATTACTTTATGCCACCTAGTGATTAATAAGACATGGGACCACATGCATAAAAAATGAACAAGATCTCGAGGCTTACCCATATGCATAATACCAAACTTCTTATGAGAACTACATGTCTACCTACCATAAAGACAAGGATCACATGAATCAAAACATTTATAGTCAAGAGGCAAAAGATATTGCAAATGAGAAAGCATTATCATTCCTTTTAAGGACATGTGTCAAGGGTGAGTGCCATAAAGATACATGTGGTATGTCAGTCATATCCAAAACATGGTCAATAATTTCAAATACAAGCAAGGAATAGAGGTTTCTAGTCTTGGTACCTCGAGCATAAACAAGATTCCCACCGGTAATCTTTCATGTGGAATTGCTAAAATCCACATGATACCCTACATCATCCAATTGTCTAACAAAGAGTAGGCTTTTGGTCAAAGTTAGAACATGGCATACATCACGCAAAACAAAAGTTCTCCTTGAAGCAAACTACAACCTAACATCACCAATGCCAATAATATCCAATGCCAAGTCATATCCTAGTCTCATAGAACTTGTCGTGCTTCAATAGGAATGAAATCAATCCTTATACAGGGTAATATGAAATAAAGCCTCTGATTCAAGTAGTCAACACTAAGAAAAAGTGGATGAGGCATCAATAAACTGACTAGTATCAAGAAAAGAAGTTTTCAAGATGTAATCATCATTAGACTCAAGCTCTAAGGCATTAATCTCCTCAATTTTCACACTGGACTTATTAGGAACAATGCTATGATCTTCAGACTTATCCTACACTTTACCCTTGCCTTTCTTCTTGCACTTATCAAAGCGTATCTTATGGCACTATGGCCTAATATAACCCTACTTTCCACAATAATGACATATAAGAGAGGCCTTATCTCCTCAATTTTCACATTGGACTTATTAGGAACAATGCTATGATCATCAGACTTATCCTCCACTTTACCCTTTCCTTTCTTCTTGCACTTATCATAGCGTATCTTATGGCACTATGGCCTAATATAACCCTACTTTCCACAATAATGACATGTAAGAGAGGCCTCATGACCACACGACCCTCTATAAGACTACCCACAAGACATAGACCTCTATGAGTCTCTATCATTGTGGTTGTCACCGCTCTTGTCATCACGTCTACCCTTAATAGTTAATGCATGAGAAGTACAGGTAGCATCCACATTCTGTTTGTTTATCTCCTCTATGAGTAAGGTACCCTCAACATCTTAGAGTTGCAAACTATCCTTACACATAGCACACATGACAGTATGAAAAGTGTCCCATGACTCATAAAATATCATGAGCAAGAACAAGGAAGAAAGATTATCCTTAAACTCAATGACCTATGAAGTTGACTAGCTACTCGTGAGACTAAGACCTTTGTAAGTCTCTACCATAGTGGTTGTTACCGCTCTTATCATCATGTCTGCCCCTAATAGTCAATGCATGAAAAGTACATGTTGTATCCATGTTCTTTTTGTTTATTTCCACTGTGAGTAAGGCACCCTCAACAACTTGGATTTTCAAACCATCCTTACACATATTAGCACACATGGCAGTGCGAAAAGTGTCCCATGACTCAAAAAGTATCAAAAGCAAGAATAAAGGTGAAAGATTATCCTTAAACTCAATGCCCTGTGGAGTCAACTAGCTGAAAATCGAGTGAAAATCATTCAAATGCATAAAAACACTAGTCTCTTCCTTCATGCGAAAATTCATGAGTTGTTTCAACCAATACATCTATGAGGTAGGGCTTTGCTTATCATAAAGATTACATATCTTCTCCCACAATTGTCAAGCATTATCCTCAAGTACCACAACATTGAAATAATGTACTATTTATATGATAATGGTTTCAAGCAACAGCATGGTGTTGGCCTTGATTGCTCAATTAGATCTCGATCTCTATCAGATGCACGCTAAGATGACTTACATGGAAACTTGCATGATGAGATTTATATGTAGTAGCCTAAGGGCTTTTAGGAAAAGGGTAGAGAACACCTAGTGTGCAAGTTGAGAAAGAGCCAAGTTTATGGTCTTATGTAGGCACCTAGGGAATGGTATCATAAGTTTAATGCATTTATGGAGTTATAGTCTTACTCTTGCAGTGATATGGATCCATGTCTCTACATGAAAAAGGCTTGTAATGGCAGCCTTATTATCTTGGCACTTTATGTGGATGATATGTTGATTGTTGGGAGAGCTCATGATGAGTTGGATGTTTTGAAGTCTCATTTCAAGGTGAGCTTTGAGATGAAGGACATGGGGCATTCCTCACATATTCTTGGTATGTGCATCACACATGATCACTCTAAGCGGCTTCTTTACATGTCACAATTTCATATGCAAGATGTTAGGCCTATTGGATATCCTTTATCTTCCCATATAAAGGTCAATCAAGCCAAATGTCCCCAATTAGATGAGAAAAATGCCAAGATAACCAAGATCTATTATGTATCCGTAGTGGAAAATTTGATGTATGCCATGATAGCCACTCACCCTAACATAGCATTTGCATTGGAAGTTGTGGCACAATATATGGCTACATCTAGCCAGGGACATTGGGATACTGTGAAGGGTATCACAAGATGCCTGAAAGGCACTGTAGATATGTGTATTTGCTATGGTGGTTAGAATATTGTATTTATGGGTTACATAAAATCCAACTATGCATGACGACATACAAACAATATAAAGTCCACCTCTAGGTATAACTTGAAGGGAGAAGCCAAAGTGGAAACACGAGCAAGCGGAAGTAAGAGAGGTGTGAGCTATGGTGGATGAAGCAAGAGAGCAAGAGAGAGAGAGACTTAAAATGTGGAAACTTCAACAGTCACTGTCAGTGTGGGTACTGTAGGTGTGTGGGTACTGTCAGTGTAGTAATACACGGGCGACTAGGCATAGGCACCTTTACTCCCAACAATCTCCCACTTAAAGATGAATGTGCCTTGAGTGAAGAATAAATAAGAAAAAAAAGTGACAAATTACAATGTGTACATAGAGTGCAATAGGATGAGGAATAAGGGTCATCTTATCCAACACCCCATCAACTTCCTAGGGAAGGCAAAAAGCTCTACTGAGAAACTTTTCATAAGCATATCTTTAGGATTTTGGTCATTTGAGATCTTGACAAGATCAACATACTTGTCTTCAATGGGCTCTCTAATAAAATGGTACCGCACCTCAATGTGCTTCATGTTTGCACGGAAGACTAGATTCTTGACTAATCGGATATCACTCGTAGAATCCGAATACAATGTAGGAACCATGTCATACCAAGGTCTACCACCATACGGCCTACTAACCAGAGAGCCTCCTTGTTGCAAGTCTCAGTAGGCTATAATATACTCAGCCTCTGTAGTAGAAAGGACCATGCATTTTGGCACCCTAGACATCCAAGAAACACTACCCCCCAAGCAAAGGTAAACACATAGCTAGAGGTGGATTTTCTACTTGCATAATCAGAGTCAACATACTCCATGGCTCCTATATCTTGGCCACCATAACATATACACATATCTGCTATGCCCTTCAGGTACCTCATGATAACCTTGATGCATCCCAATGCCACCTTCCAGGTATAGCCATATAGTGTGCCACAACTCCTACTGCAAAAGCTATGTCAGGACAAGTAGCTATCATGGCATGCATCAAACTACCCACTGTAGATACATAAGGGATCTTGGCCATCTTGGCCTTCTTCTCATGAGACTGCAGACCAGACTACAATAGAAAATTGGCATGGCTCACCTTCACATGAGAAGGCAAAGAACAACCAATAGACTTAACGTCCTACATAGGAAACCGCTCAAGGACCTTCTAGGTATACTCCTTTTGTGACAAGTAAAGAAGCCCTTGAGAGCGGT
Source organism: Lygodium microphyllum (assembly GCF_053477565.2). Classification (NCBI taxonomy): domain Eukaryota; kingdom Viridiplantae; phylum Streptophyta; class Polypodiopsida; order Schizaeales; family Lygodiaceae; genus Lygodium; species Lygodium microphyllum. The sequence goes on along the minus strand of NW_028229845.1, from coordinate 52,841 downwards.
TACGTGTAATGCGCATCCCAAGAACATGTGAGGCCTATCCCATGTCTTTCATCTCAAAGCTCTTCTTGAGTTGACTTATTAGAGCATCTAGCTCATCAGGAGCTCTCCCAACAATCAACATGTCATCGACATAGAGTGCCAAAATCAAAAGGTTGCCATCACGAGCCTTCTTTTGTGTAAACACAAATTCAGATCACTATGTGTATATCCTTGTGAATGCATAAAAGCATCAAACTTGTGGTACCATTCCCTAGGTGCTTGCTTAAGGCCATAAAGGCTCTTTCTCAATCTACACACTAGGTGTTCCTTGCCTTTTTCCTCAAAGCCCTTAAACTACTGCATATAAATCTCCTCATGCAAGTATCCATGTAAGAAAGTTGTCTTAACATCCATTTGATAAAGATCTAAATCTAATTGAGAAGCCAATGCTGGTACCAGTTGTAGGTTAGTCATCTTAACTATAATAGAAAAGACTTCCTCCAAGGCAACACCATGATATTGTTTAAAACCCTTAGCAACCAATCTGGCCTTATAGTAGGCAGGCTTGGGGTGTCTAGGAGTTGTACACCCACATGGCAATGCACACTTTCCACCAACCAAAAGAACAAACTCTCATGTATGATTTTCTTGTAAAGAGTCAAACTCTAACTGCATGGCCAAGAGTGACTATCACCACATCACATAACCTCATCATAAGTGAGAGGCTCACGTGCATCTGTCACTATCACATAATCAATGAAGGGTTCAAACCACTCAAGAGGACATGTGGCTCTAGCAGAGCATCTCAAGGCAAGCTGAGGAACCTAGACATTCTGTCTAACATCATGGTCATAGGCTAGTAGAGCATCTGTTGCTACTACAAGCTATCTAGCTGGCTGTACAAGAGCAAGAGGCTTCTCCTAAAAGATAACCTGACATATCTCGACTATCTTCTCAGGCTGCTTATGCACCTTTTCCTCATGGAAAACTACATCATGGCTATGGATGACTTTTCGAGCCTGTGGATCCCATAGGCATATTGCCCATCTCACCTGCATCCCCATAACCAAGAAAGATGCATTTCATAGACTTACGATCCAACTTTGTGTGCTTGTCCTTGGGTACATTGCAGAAAGCCTCACAAAATCAAAGATGTGCAAATGATCATACGAGAGAGGTTTTCCAGACCACACCTCCTCTGCAACCTAAAAGTTGATAGAACTACAAGGAGATCAGTTGATCAAGTGTATGGCAGTAGTCACTACCTCAGTCCAAAATTGCTATGGTAAGCCTACCTAGCTAAGCATAATATGGACCCTTTTTTGTATTGTCATGATCATGCGCTCAACCATACTATTTTGGGGTGGGGTGTATGGGACGGTCAACTGATGCTTAATACCCCTTCCATCACAAAATTTCTTAAAGGATTTAGAGACATACTAACCTCCATTATTTGATCATAGGCATTTCAGCCTCTACCCAGACTGGTTTTCAACCAATGCAAGCCAACATTGAAAGGTAGCCAAAACATCATATTTCATCTTTATGGGATATGCTTAGACCTTATGTGAGTAATCATCAATGAATATGTGACAAAGTACTTTGCACCTCTTAACGACTAACAAGGCATACATCCACAGACATTAGAATGAACAAGAGCCAAAGGCTCCCCATGCACAGAGTGCCAAACTTCTTATGTGTACTATGTGTCTGCTAGCCATACAAACAATTATCACATGACTCAAAACACTTATCATCAAGGGGCAGAAGATACTACAAATGAGTAAGTATTTTCGTTCCCTTTAAGGACATATACCCCAAGACGATGATGCCAAAGAGATACATGTGGAACTCCATCTACTGACAAAACATGATTCACAGATCCAAATACAACCAAGGGATATAAAGTGCCAGGCTTGGCACTCGTGTCAGAACAAGGTTTCCATGGGTGATCTTCTAAGAAGAATCCCCAAAGGAAACAAAGTAACCATTATCATATAGTTTGCCAATAGTAGAGATAAGACGCTTCATGAGAGTGTCAAGAACATTATGCAAAGTAAACATACTACTTGAATGAAACTACAGTCGAATATCACCAATACCAACTATCTACAATGCTAAGTCATTCCCCAAATGGACAAATCCAGTCATATTGTGATAGGAGTGAAACCGCTCTCTATGAGGGGTCACATGAAAGGAAGCCCCTGAATTCATCAACCCACACTAAGTAAAACTAGGCAAGGCATCAGACTGACTCATCCAAATAAGAAGTTGCAAGTATGTAATCACTATTAGAGTTAGGTTGTTGCACTACATTGATCTCTTCAATCTTAATACTAGACTTAGCAAGAATAATGCTACGATCATCAGACTTGTATTGTGCTTTCCCTTTGCACTTTTCCTTGTGCTTGTCATTGCGCATTTTATAGCACTAAGGCTTGATATGTCCTGCTTTCTCACAATAATGGCATGTCAAATCAGACTTACGTCCACGTGACTTAGTGTGAGACTATCCATGGGACTTAGAATAAGACTTCTGCAAGTCTCTACCATGGTAGTCATTCCCGCTCTTACCATCATAGCAACCCCGAATAGTCAAAGCATGAGAAGTACGAGAAGCATCCACATTCTTCTTATTGATCTCCTCTGTCAAGAGTGCACCCTCTACATTAGACAATTTTAGCCCATTATCGGGTACATTTACACACACAACAGTACAAAATGTGTTCCCAAGACTTAGGTAGTATGAGCAACAAGAACAAAGGTGGAAGATTGTCCTCAAAGTCAATACCTTGCGATGATAGCTGGTCAATGATAGCATGAAACTTGCTCAAATGCTAAGAAACATTGGTACCTTCCTTCATGCAAAGGTCCATAAACTGCTTTAGCCAATACATCTGAGAAGCAGGGCTCTGCTTATCATAAAGATTATGGATTTGCTCCCTAAGATCCCATGCAAACTGTCCATTTGTGATAACATTATAATAAACCTGCTTGTTGAGGGACAGGAGAATCGTGGACCTATAGAGCTCATCTAAGTCATCTCATACATCTTGATCATGACCTTCAGGCTGCTTAATGCTTTTACGTTTGATCAACCTAATTTGAAATTTCTACACCAAGACTTGTCAAATTTGGGTCTTTCAATAGCCATAATTGCTACCATCCAATGTTTCAATGTTGAAGATGGCACTGTCATTTGAATGACCAACCATACTACAAGAAAAAAAGAGGCACAATACAAACCAGACAAGCTACTGTAATCATTGCAAAGAGCCCCAAAACCATTGTCAAAACGAGATGAAAATAAGAGGTAATTGATCATTTTATTTTAAATCAATAGATTTGGGGCAATGCCAGATTTGAACTACATAAATGAGGCACTTTATTGACTGGGCTAATTGCCTTCATTATTTGAGCTAATTGATATTGACCAAATAATGAGCTATCCACACACTATGACCAAAATAGCATCAAATGGAGGAGACTTGTCTCATAAATAATACAATAGTCTACACTTACAACATGCTGAAAATGAAGGAGACTTGTCTCATAAATAATATAATAGTCTACACTTACAACATGCTGAAAATGAAGTACAGCATAGTTAAGCTCACTGTAAATAAAATCCAAAGCTCAACGTAACATCCAACTGTCAAGTAAGTGGTTCCCACAAGAGCAAAAGTTAGATGCTAGACGAGCAAATAAAGCTCAAATCCTCATGTGAGTGGCATCCAAGCATCTAAGATACATTAAGTACATAGTTGGGAGCATAAGATCCGATAAAAGCTTCATAGACCTTTGAAGCATCCAATGAAGTAATTGACAACAAATGTCAAATGTCATAAGCTCAAATCAAAGCTCAAATGCATTCAATAGCATAACCAAGCATAGAGCTTCAATGTCATGCACCAATACATTCGATAGAATGCCCGAATAGCATGAAAGAGAATTAGGTATATACTATCCCTGTTAAAAGCTTGTTGTCCACCACTATATGTAGTACAACAGTAAAATGATAGTTAAGACTGAGAAAATATGAGCTCAATCAAAGGCCAAAATCATTCCGAGAGCATGGCCAAGCATGTGGCATCAACCATTGACATGAATGTATCATCCCAAGTAGCGAGAAGCATCAACAAGCAATAGGCATATGCTTTCATTGATAAAATAACCTTCAACCCTGCTTATTATAGTAGTAAAAATGACAGTAAAACTGTGCCAAATATGGACTCAAATCAGTCCAAAACCTTTCCAATGCATTGGCCAAACAAGTGTCCATCATCAAATGAGCATCTCGAGAGAATCACATAAGCCAAGAGCATGACATTTCCCAGATAAATAGCATTTAGCCCTATTATGACAGTAGTGATATCTATGAGAAAATTGAGCTAAAAGAGTGCTCAAATTAGTCCAACATCATCTCAAACTAATGACATATGATCCCCCAAGTATTCGACAACAAAACATAGGTATACGAGCATCTTGAGAAGCTTATATGAGCTCTAAGCCTTGAAGATATGATTGTCCCTATTTTATAACAACATGTTGCCCTATTTACACAGTTAACAATTGAAGCTCAATGACTCAAAACCAATGCTCAATGTTAATGGTCAATGCCTGGAGGAGTGGTTGAGCAAGCACAAATATTTGAAAGTGGCAACAACTAAAAAAACGTATTTGTATTTCCAGCCCTAAATATTGAATTAAATACTCCTAAAATAAGCTCAATATAGGCTCAAAATTGCCCTAAGATGGCCCCAATAGGTCCTGAAAAGTCTTAGAGCAATGAGAGCTCAATATGAACCTCAAGAGGTGGAGCTATGGCCGCTAATGGTGAAACCCTATTGTAGGTACCTTGAATGAGAGAAGCAATGCCAGATTGAGCTTAAGCTCATGGAGAATGTGGCTTTGATACCAGTTGAAGGGAGAAGCCCAAGTGAAAGCATAAGCAAGCGGAAGCAAGAGAGGTGTGAAGAAAGAAATAGAACCACAGGAAAGAGAGGGGTAAAAAATGAACGACGAGGAACAAAAGAGTAGTGTCTTTTGGTGCGAAAATTCAAAAATACAAGATTTTGCAATTTCCAAGAGAATAAGACTAAAAAGGTAACACTTAACGTCCATTAAAGATTGAAGATATTTAATACCTGACCTCTTAAATGAATCATACGTTCTCTCATTAATCATGTTCAGGCAGACAAATTTGGAGGGTTTTTCTCTTCTAAACCTCCTCTAATTAGCAACTTAATCATTTTCTTACGAGTGTCGTTTTGAAACGTTTTTGGCCCTAATGTAACTTTTGCACAAGAAGCCAAGGAGGTTAAACAGGTCTTTGCAACAGTGCAAGTAGAAGTAGGAAAATGGAAAGCCAAACTCAACTTCTTAGTTATTCCCATGGATAATTTTGAAGTCATCTTAGTTTTGGAATTCTATAACAAGTATGTCATTGCAATGTTTGGGAAGGGAGTTAATGAGATGATGCTGGACATGCAAGGAGAAGGTATTGGAGTACCTTATGAGAGAATGCAGCTACCAGGTAGAATATCAATCAAAGTGCAAATGAAGGAGAACAAGCCTATAGTCTCATGCCAAACGACGAAACTAGGTACTAACCAACCAAGAGTACCAACCCAAGCATCGCCTTGCCAGGTTACCCATGTTAGGCCTCACATCATGACATACAGTACCAAACAAGTGGAGAAATCAATAAAGCAAGGAGATATTGTGTATTTATGCATGATTCATCTCATCGAGCAAGAGGTCATCAAGAAGCCTAAACTCCAAGTTGGTAATACAGAAGTGGAAAAAATACTTGAGGAGTTTAAGGATGTGATACCAATAGAACTACCCAAGGGTCTACCACCCAAAAGAGACATGGACTACAAGATCGAGCTCATCTTAGGGGAAAGTCCCACTAGCTAGACCCCTTATTGTATGAATCACACTGAACTCATGGAATTGAAGAAACAATTACATGAATTAGAAGAGAAAGGTTTCAATTGACCCAGCAAATCTCCCTTTGATGCCCTAGTGCTCTTTGTCAAGAAGAAGGATAGGGGACTCCAACTATGTGTAGACTATAGGGCCCTTAATAAGATCACTATAAAGAATAAGTATCCCATACCCCTAGTTGAAGACCTCTTAGATAGGCTACATGAAGCCAAATACTTCAGTCGTATAGACTTTAGGTTAGGGCACCATCAAATTCGCATATAGTAGAAGAATATATTCTTGAAATAGCATTTCATACCGATATGGAAGCTTTGAATGGCTAGTCTTAGGCTTTGGATTGAGTAATGGATCGGGCACCTTTTGTGGCCTAATGGATAGAGCCTTCTATCCCGAAATAGATGTCTTCATCATTATCTACATCGATGATCTCCTAATGTATAGTAAAACTCTAGAGGAATACAAGAGAAACTTACACCTAGTTTTTAAGAGGTTGAGACAACACAAACTATATGCCAAGCCTAGTCGGCATCAAAGTAGACCCCAAGAAAGTAGAAGCCGTAAAGAATTGGCATATGTTAAAAATCGTGAGGGAAGTGCAAGAATTCCTTGGTTTCACAGTGTTTTGTAGAAGATTCATCAAGGATTATAGCCTCGTCACCACACCTCTCTCCCACCTCACCAAAGGGGATAATAAGTTCACATGGGGAAACGATCAACATGCCACTTTTGAGCTGATGAAGAAATGTATGAGTCAAACCCCTGTCCTTAAAGTACCCAACTTCACAAAGCCTTTCGAGATCTAAACTTTAATAAGTGTAAAACACTATCGAATGTAAATGAGTCCAAGGGTATTTATGAGAGCTGGATTTTAGGACCCGATTTGGACACATTCTTGAAGCGTTGGAGCCCATTTTTGGAGCCAAAAAGTGCTTGAGAGGCGTTAAAGAGCCAATTTTTACGAAAAATCAAATGGTGGCAGATAGCCAAGCTAGACTTTTCCTAGATGCATTTCGATGCAAGGAATCCAACGCAAGTCTCGGTTCGTCGATCGGAGGTTATTTGACCCCCCATTTAATCCCCGTAATTTTTTATGTTATAAAGCAGCCACTGGATTCGAGAGCCAAAAAGTATATGATGGGGCCCAACTTTATAGATTATGACATCACAGAGCCAGTCGTCTAGTCGGATCGCGAATCAGAGTCCGTGTGCACCCCAAAACAAGCCGAAAACCCTTCTGCGAGAGTGTGAAAGCGGTTTTTTTGAAGTGGACATTTTATAAATGAAATGAAATGAAACTCTAAATGAAAAAAACATATTGAGATGCAGGGAGGGGGATTTTTTGATTGACGCCCCATTTTTTGGGGGTTTTTGTGGCTCTTGGATGCTCAATTATGTAGAGAGAGAGAGACGGAGATCCCCAATCTATGCAGAGAGGGCAAGATTTTGATGGTAACCATGTGTAATATGAGGAAGGGAATAAAATTCTGATTTTTAGTCTCTCTGTCCACTCCTCTCTCTCCCCTAAGAGGCAATTCATGTGGAAGAAGCCCGATTGATGAATGCTCCTCCGACGTGGTATCGGATTGCTTCCAAATTGAGTGGGGCTGAAGATGGATGATTGGAGAAGGGTTGAGCATCAATGCTGGACTATTTTGTTGTCCCGAATTAGACTTTAAAAAACCCGCAATAAGGAAAAAAACCAGTAACTCTCTTTTATGAATACAAATGGTTATTTGTTTATATTTTATTGGTCAAATGGTGTTCATATTGGATCAAAATTGGTAGACATGTTGTTTGTTGTTTGTTTAATGCTTGTGTGGGAAAAAAATTAGAATACATAATGCCATAATACTGAAAATAATTTACTAAAACCCAAAATACAAAGAAAATGGAGTTTTTAATCATTTTAAGTTTGATTTAAAAATGTATGAGAGATGAAATGTGAAAAATGAGCAATTCTCAGTTGTCATATTAAAAAAATGAGTGACTCTCAGTTGTCTTGATAAATAAATAGAAAAAATAGAGAAAAATTAAAAAAAAAGATTTTTGTGCTCCAAAAAATAGGAAAAAATATGGATAATGTTCGTGCATATTTTGCAAGGTTGAGGCATGAGGTATAGCCTTAGCTCACCCTTGTTTCTATGTTTTAGTGTGTTTTTATTGCTTTATAAATCAAAATTGACAAAATTAAAACCCTACACCTATGCAACAATGCAACACATAAATGGTAGGGAAAAAAGAAGGGTTGTGGAAGTGTTTAAGTGCAAAAAAATGAAGTAAAGACGGATAGTTTGATTATGCATGTCATATAGAATGATAATAATTTAAGTTTTAAGGGGCTAATAGCACGAGAACTCAGTGCTAGTCTCCATATATCGAAGCATACGTTTAGTGAAGATCATGAAAGAGCTAGTTTTGCATATCACAAAATACTGATTTGATAAATATTGTTTGTGCACTAGGAACATATGCTCTATGCATGGCGCATGACATGATATAATCTCTTGGATGCATAACACTTGTATGCTAAACATTGACCAACGCTAAGTGTGTGACGATGTCCTAAGCTGTAGGTTAGTTGTACGGTTTCCTTAGGACTCTTAAGCGAGGATCTATATAATCGTGGATCGTACAAAACAAGAAAAGAGTAGAGTTTGTGTGTTATGTTTTATATGCTAGACAGCACATCTTGGGGCCAATTCCCTTGATGTAGGAGAGCTGTAGTGGAGCCGCGGCAATCAACTGAGAGGTGCTTCCTATGTTTGTGATATAAGGTATTATACCTATATATTATGGGATCTCCCTCTGAGGAGAAGGGAAGGTAAACGTTGGACTATGTCCTACTACAAATACAAAATCGATATTATAGTTTAGTATAGTGTGAGCCTTAGACGCTCTTGGTCGTGAGGCCGTGTGGGATGTCTTGTGTGTCTTAGAGGTCTAAGTAGTGCTAGAGAGCCAGTGTTGGGCCCGTTTTAGGTCCGGCAATTTATCAACACATTCAAAATAAAAATAATCTAAATTTAGTGTATTTGCAGAAAAACATAATTCTCATTATGAGAAATATCAAGATTATATATGATCATATGCATGTGTGTGTGTGTATATAGGTGTTTTTTTACATATATGCATGCATAGACGAATGCGTACACATGTGCTCATAAGTAATATATAGATATTGATCCATTCATAATGCATGTCTCTCTTATATATACACACAATGGGGCACTCTTCCTAAACACATACATTCGATATTAGTGTGCTTACATAGGTCATAATTATTGTATTTATTTCTAGAAATAAAGGCATATATATGTATATATATCTATATATATAAGTGTCATGTATACATATACATATATATGTTGTCATTTACCTAATTAGCAAAAGAATAAAATAAATTCACCCTTAATGTTAAAAACCTCATGTTTGACACTTCATTCCTATAGTGAAAGAATAGTCAAATGGAAATAATGATCACACAAACAAAGAAGAAGAACTCAAAACTCTAGTTGAGCATAAATAAATGATATCAAACATGATTATAATCTAAAGAAGCAATTATTCAAGTACAATTGAGCCACAAGTGCACCTCAAGGTGTAACCCACCTGGGAAAATACAACATATTTTTTAGGCCCTCTCCATACATCCCTCTACATGAGTGTAAGTGCATGCATGAGTGGGTAGATTAGGCCACAAATTGTCTCTCCTTTACACCACTTATGCAAGTTTGGCTACAAATTATATTTCCTATCACCTCATTGGCATCTACTTCTTGCAACTCCAACTATGGTTGCATGTGCCTCTTCTATCCACTATGACGAGAAAATGATGATATTGAGACTTAGGTTATTTATACACAATTTAAACCCCTCTTCATCAATATGCTCACTTTTTTAATGGGCAAAGTCATCATTATCACATGCTATTTTCACAAGTTGTAGAAAGAAAAACATAAAAACGAAATGACGATAATGAATACTCATTATAAACTTTACCAATGGATTGACAAATATATTCATACATTTTTTGCAACTTGTACGTATACTTCAAGCTTACATGCATAGATACATAAGATAGGTTTAAGTTTGGGAGACCACAAGGAAAACCTTGCCTTTCAATTCAAGCTAAATGATTGAGATAGAGATGATAACTAAATTTTAATCGATTATAACTTCATTTTAAAGGCTTTGCAAAATTTGAGGTACATGTTTCTTTAGGATATAGTGATCTTGCCAACAGGAGAGAGAGAGAGAGATGAATAGTTGGCCAAATCAAGGTAGTCACTACCAACACATATCCTTTCGAATCTAAGTGAGCTCCCTTTGGATGTATTAATACATGCATTTGTTGATGTCAATATGCCGTATGAATCCATTCTGAAGTGGGCACCATTTATGTCCTCTAAGACCATCTCCAAGCTGCCATTACTCTCCAATGTTGCATTCCTTGTAGTGCACATCCACACATAGATTTTGGAGAATTGTGTCTCTTCATCTATGTAGCAAGACAACCAATCCCATATTCATTCAAAAATCAAGCTTGGTTGATCCCTCTCTCTACAACAATAGTCTTGGTACATGCCTACAAAAGAAAATTTCTATTAGATGTGCACTAGACATTGTTGACATCAATTAGTAAAAATATAGCCAAGTTCTAGAATATCTTCCACCCATCACAAGTGCTTTCTCTACATTATGTCATGTGAAAATGGGCACACTACTTTGTTATGTCCTTGTTGGGCATGAAAGGTACACATTGGCCTCTTCATATACTAGGACATATATTATGGTAAAACCTCTGGCTATGCTAGCAAAGTGGGATGTCTAGCAATTGAGCAAAAAAAAAACTACTAGCTTTGTATACCATTGTCATTTCTTTGCTCATATTTTGTTTATCACCTCCCTTTAGGTAAAAAATTCTTTCTCCCATGAGTACGAGTCTTACACAAATCACATAATCCCCTATCAAATGAAAAGGTTTCCAACACAATATACCAATCATTGAGTCTTGGCCCCAACCAAGCGTTTTCTATCTTTTGAAATCTAGGAATTCCTAGCCTTCTTAATCTTCTGTCTTCTACTTGGATTTCTTCCCCTCTTCCAATGCTGCTCAATATAGGAGCTTTGTGATACAGAGAAATCCTCTTTGTCCAACCTTCCCTCCTCCAAAGGTACAATTAAATCATTTTGAGATTTGGGAGACTTCATGGACTTGTGATTCTTCTTTGAAAATTTTATCCATGAGGGCAAATACAACATAGCCTATAATCCATATTTAATCTGAGTTGCACTCGATCCTCCAATGTGTTTGCTGTTAAACCTAGAGCAGTCAAAGAATGTCACAAATCTGTTTAAAATCAGGTGGAAAAATAAGCATTCATATATCCAAAGTTGGTATTTGTGGCTTCTTAGTAGCAAGATACATTGCACTCTCATCCCTTGCTCCATTGAGGTAAGTCGTTCCAAAATATGTGTCAATTTCTTTTTCAATTGAGAAAACCGACTAGTAACTTTCTATCACAGGGTGTCCAAGGAACCATGTCTTTTCACACTGGTACTCCTTGGATATTAGCCACATTAACACTATAAAAAAAATGGATGTGAGCATTTGGTCATAAAAATTCTCACCATAAAGGTGTAAAGACTCTAATATCGTAACAAGGCAATCTAGTGTCACCATTGTAGTAGTGATAATAGAACTACTAGTTGGGTCCAAAATAGTACAATTGAAAGACTTAGTAGTTTCATTAACATTTTTCAAAAAGGTTAGTACTAAGTGGTTCACTAGGAAAAGGAAGGTTTATAGATTTGAAAAAGTCATCATCAAACAATACATCTATAGAGGCGTTCTTGACCTTAGGAGTAAAATAAAAAATTGAAAGCCAATGTTGAAGATGAGAAAATAATAAGAGCTAGAACAACAAGAATATTTTTAAATTCAAGAGCAGTTGGTGAACCTTGAGAGCACATCCACATACCTGTCAAATGGACTTCCAATTGGACAACTATTGAATGACCTACTAGTGGTAATAATATCAATCACCACTACTATGGACCTTACCACATCACTCAAGTGCTAAACAAAGTCACATACAAGCTCGATCTACCAGAAAGCATGTGTCCATAATGCATTTTATGCACGTCTTTTGTGTAGGTTCTATCCTAATAATCAGTGGGGGCAATAGGTGCCACTGCTTCACTCCAATTACCCCTTCGAAGTAGAAGTATTCCTTCAGCACCGAGAACACAAAGGGTACGTCGAGTATCTCACAAAGTGGAAAGGATGTCCTCTCAAAGAAGCCACTTAGATTTTGAAAGCAAAGGCATGTGAACATGGCAATGACACCTTCACCACCTGGCTCAAGGAGAATCCCAGCAATTCTTCCAATGCCCCTTCAATCGTCCATAGAACTTATCATAGGCCCAGTAATGCCTCTACTCCTCAAATATAATTGAGTCGAGGGTTGATTCGCATGGTAGCCAAAATAAACCACAGCACCCAAACAATCTAGATAGGAAAATACTGACCAACTTGATAGGAAAAGCTATGTTAAGACCCCCAAGTCCTAGTGTGGCAAATATTGACCAGTATGATAGTAAAGGCTGCATTAAGACCCCGTTAATGTGTCAAGTCCTAGATCGGCACACTGGCCAGCTTGTTAGAAGCAGTTGTGTTAAGACCTTGGATGAGTCAAAGAACCTCTACCCTTAGATTGCAAAGGCCAGTGATCCAGTAAGTGAGGGTGAGTGTAAAGACTTTGGAGCTATACCATGGCGTTGCTACCAAAAACACCTATATAGGGAGTAGTAGTGACTTTGAGCCTTGCTTGGTTTCCACTCTACGTGTTATTCCCTATACCTAATGGTGAACCCTCAGATGTGTGGCGCCACGAGGGTGCAGTCCTGGGATGTGCCTATGTTGTACAGTTTCTTTCGTGGAATAATACAAGCGTATATCTTGCTCTCACATATCATGTTATCTTTCTACGTGGTGTTGAGTGAACGAGTGCAAGTGCATCACATGCAGCTAGGTCAACATCCCATGTAGGGTGTCACTCATTACAGGGTTCTGATCAATCGCGAGGACCAACTTTGTTTTGTGGGGAGGTGGGGGGCTGCAATGTGGAATGCCCCTCCTCCCCCTCCCAATACCTTACAGAAAAGATGGACACTTGTCATGGTTTACAATGAGAGACAATTGATTCTAAGAAGCCATAGTATGAGAGAGGTCTATCTCACATTGAGAAATATGTACATGGGGGGGGGGGGGGGGGGGGATTGAAAAAGTACCTCTTACATAGGTATTTCCATGTGTTCACACACCTGATCAAAAGCATCACACATAATAAAATATGGTGACCATTAACACTTAGTCACTTTACCAATGGCTCTTCCTTCTTAATTCTCTCTCGTTTCAAGCCCCTCAAATATAGAGATTTGAGATAATAATCCCTCGATAGCTTTGTTTGGAGATGCAAGTTGCCTAATTATGCAGAGCTAGTTTGTCTTTGGGTCATATAAGACTTGAACATCATGGATTTTACCCCATATGGTGGAGGAATAGCAACCAAGCCTTGATCTCATATTGAATTAGAGTAATTCTAGCATCAAAGAAAGAAGAGCTATCGAAGGTAGAGATGAGTACTATTGGCTTGCATGTGTTTTATTATCAAACCTAAACAAATAGTCATCATGGAGTTGAGGAGACAACAAAACGAGGCCCCATGAGATGAAGGAAAATTAACTTCTCTCCTCCCAACCAAGTGCAATTAATCGATCTTTTCTCAAGAAATGCATAAGTTTTTTTCACTAGTGAAGATTTTGGCTCATGAAAAGGTAAAAAAACTAAACATGATCTAGATTCTAAGGCATCACAATTAAGTAAATAGAAAACAAAAAGAAAGTTAAACTTGCAAGGGTGTTTAAAATTCGATATTCAAACTCCCTCCTTTTTGCAAAACTCAGCATTCACCCCATCTCACCCCTCCTTTGCAATCTTCCATTTTATCAATACCTTCTCTCTCTTGCATTGCAACCTATATAAACACTCAAACATGAGGATACCAAGGTACTCTCAATAATATATTTGGAGTCCAAAGAGCTTTTGTTTCTCAAAAGTTAAAGACAACAAGATGATCATCTTCATTAGCAACTTCAAAATGTGCTATACAATTGCAAAACAAGTGATTGGCTATGGGCACCTCCTTTCCTATGTAACACTATGGCCATTACAAAGGGAAACATTTCAATAATTTTGTTTATGAACAACCATTGTAGACCATAGGCACTACAATTTAATCATTTTAATAGGAAATTGTTTGTGAAAGTTCAACATACCTTTTTGTAGCAAAAACTTTGTTTGACCTATCATTGACATTTCCTTCAAATTGAAAGTTTGCATTTGCTAAGTACTTGTTTTACTTGACTCCAATTCTTTCTATTGAGTATTCATCAATGTCTCAAAGAACATAACAAGATAAACCAAAGCTTATAACATATTTCAATGAATAAACTAGGAGGTTTTGAATGCTCATGTATTCTAAATAGGTGATACTACTTTAGACCTATCAACAAAATAAAAATATTCTTAAGAACTCTTTATACAACGTTTGATTTCTTGGAAAATCCTCATTAAAAGCAAAAAGGTTGAGTTGTTTGTTGTCATATATTTGGGTGTTGATTTGAGCTTACGTTATGCTGCAAATAGACAATGTTGTCACTGGAGTTTGTGCCGTTTGTGCAACAAAAGCATCCTTAGTCCATAATGCTTGCACTTGTGTGCAATCAAATATTAACTGTCTATTGTCATATATTTGGGTGTTGATTTAAGCTTATGCTATTTTGCAAATGGATAATCTAGTCACTCTAGTTTGCACAACAAAAGCATCCCTGGTCCATTATGCTTGTAGCTTTGTGCAATCAAATGTTAACACATACATTTAGCAATACAATAGGATAGAAGCAGTATATAGCCTCATTGTCAAAACTTCTATCTCTACCTACATAATCTATTGAATTTGTATATCTTCTCATCCTCTCCTGCTTTCTAATGTGGATGAGGCATTAGAATGGTGGCTGACGCATCTTCATTGAATTTAAAAACGCATGTTATTGGATACCTACCTTTTGACTCTTCTTTCTTTCAAAGATCACCTCAATACACTTTATTTGTCTCTCTTCATAAGGTTCCCTCCCATATGTATTTGCTTTTTTCACGATCTCTTCTTGTGTGTACAATATTCACATTGTACACCAAGATAATATGTTCAATTTATACCCAAAAAAGAGAAAACAATGTATATTTCTTTGATTTTAGATCATGCAACCACTTCATCCGACGCTTAGCTACTTCCTGGTGCAACAAACTCTGCAATTTGAGCTCATCCAAGTGGGCTATAGTCGTAAACTTCTTGAATAGGGTATCTTCATCACCCAAAGAATGATTGATTGCGAATCTTATGGTCGACAACTCAATTTATAAGGGCAACACATACTCCTCCCTATAAACTAATTTAAATGGGGTGTGGCCAGTGGCTCGTTTAAACGTTGTGTTATGTGCCCAAACCGCCACATATAATTTTGTATCCCAGTCCCGTTTCTTTTCAGAGACTATCTTGGATAGGATATCCACAAGATGCTTATTGATACTTTCACTTTGTCCATTTGCTTGGCAAATTATAGGGGATAGTCTTGTTATGCTTAATTTTTCAAGTTTCAGTTAGACTTTTAATCACCTTATTCAAAAAGTAAGTTCCACAGTCCGATACTATTTTCTTTGGTGGACCAAAACGGCAAATGATCTGCTTTAGTAAAAAACTCGCACTCTCTTTTGCATTGTCCTGTCTCGTCGCCCTTACTTCTGACCACTTTGTAAAGCAATCAATGGCTACTATAATGTATCTCTTCTGAGTAGTAGGCGACCGGGTAATGGAACCCACAAAGTTGATGCCCTACTTTTCAAATGGAAAAATAGCCATAATAAACGTAAGTAGTCGCTTCCTATTCTCTACTGTCATGTCTTTGGCATATATCGTATCTCTTGACATACTCAAATGAATCTTGGAATATGGATGGCCACCAATATCTAGCTCTTAAAGCCTTCTGTGCCGTCAACCACCCAGCAAAGTGCCCTCCACAAGCGGAGTCATGGCACTTCTCCAAGATAAATGGAACCTCATCAGGAATCACACATTGACGATAGATATCATCAACACCCTGCCGATATAGTGTTCTTGTGATCAAAGAAAATTTCAATGACTACTGTTTAATTTTCCTCTTCTCGGATTTGGATAAAGTAGCTCCAATCTCTCTCGTAGATAAATAGTGCGTTATAGCAGCATACCAGGAGGGAATAGATACCGTGTCAATCTTAAACAATGTTTCCATGTCACTTCCTTCAACCAAGACCTCTTTTGGCTCTCTGAAATCCACAAGACATTCCACAATGCCCTGTAGCTTCGATGGCTTGCTCTTGATCTCATAATCAAAGTCTTGCAAAGTGATTAACCACTTTGCTAATGAGATCTTTTACCTGACTTTCATAAGTCATTAATCAGGAAGGGCTATGATTGATCAAACAAATGCCATATATCGTTATCTTCTTAAAAAAAGAACTTGAAAAAAATTTATACCAATGAATGCCAATGAAACAAAGGTGATCAAGAGGTTCATATACAAGAGGGAAACCAAAGATGTACGCATACGCACTCTAGCCAATGAGTACAGATGCAAAAGTTGAAATGCTTCCTCTTGAGCCTCAGAATCTCTAATGAAATCTCAAAAAGGTTTTTGCATTTCTCATCGGAATTCCAAGAATCTATGTTTACTAGCTTCACTGTTAACTAGCTTGATCTATCTACATGTTCCACTATAATCATGAACTAGTTATGCTAATTAGTTAGCTTACCATATCAACGTGCTCCATAATATTGGTTGAACCAATGAATAGGAAATACTAGTGGCTTTTAATGTAAACTATCTTAAAATGTCACATCTTCCTCTTCTATGGGGCAAAAAAGAACTACCAGGTGGAATGAATGGAAAATACTAGTGGCTTTAAATGTAAACTAGCTTGAAATATCTGCATCTTTCTTCTAATAAAAAGAATTACCTAGTGGCTCCTTGTTAAGAATAAAAGAACTAGCAGCAAGAATAAAAAGTTTTGGCCCCTAACTTGTTGGAGCAAGAATTCTGCATGAGCAACCCATTTCGAGCTCAGGGATTTATATTAAAAGCCTTATCATTGTTGGTAATTACAAGCAATGGGAATGAGATTAGTTAACATCTGCACAGATGCTGCATCGTGACTTGTACCCAAAATGTGTTTGCTTTCAATCACCTCAGTAGGATTGCAGTTTCTCTCCAAGAAGAGCATAGTGTAAAATTGTGGAGAATTCCCCTCTTACCTTTACGATTTGAATATGCATTCATTGAAAGGATTGGTACTATACAGAAGAGGCTTATTGATATCTCCTAATCACATCACCTGTTGTCCTTCTGGAGGCTATCCTCACCTTACTTTGTCCAATTTCTACAAGAGGAAAGAACCACCATTAGCAGACCTCCCTATGTTTCTCAAAACCTTTGACAACCTTAATTGCAACCAGTGAAAATGCCAACAGGATTACAACACTATCATGCAATAACCAAAGTTTCCACTTGAAAATCAGACATGACTTAAAGACATTTGACAACCAATTGCCAACAGGATTACACATTTACTTAACTAGGGATACTTTCATTAATAATTTATACAAGAAGCAACAGATTTCACCTGAAAATCAGACACCCATAAAAGGTAGCTACCATTCATGAACTGAGTTTGGGTGATTCACCCTTTCTACATCCAAACCCCTTCTGATGAGTACTTCCAAAACTAGAGGGATGTTGAATCTAACAAAAAAAGGAAATTACATTTCAAGGCTTACACAATCTCATTAACCTGACAAGTGGACCTGGACCCTCTGGGGAGGCCTGACTGACTAGTGTGGGGTTCCTCAATTATCTCCTCCATGCAGTCTTGTGTTTGACATGAGATTTCCACTTGTTCATCTGAGGTGGACGAGATGACTTCAGGGATGGCTTGTTCAGCTTCTCTTTGGGCTACTGAGAGCATGGCAGAAGAGCCTTAGAAAGATTTGACGGGTTCTATGCTGGGGATGAATAGATGCTATGAACAAGAGGTGGGGCAGTTCCCACGAGCACCACATGATTTCTGACCACCTCCCAGCCTTTCACTCGAACCCTTGGCTGGTAAAATCTCTGCCTAACAGTGAAGCAGCTTGCAAGCATACTACAGGACTGAGGTTACAATAATTGATCTATACTCAGGAGTTACTGAAGTACTGAGGGATGCCTCTCTGCTACAAGAGCTTACAGCTCGAGCAATACATGTTGCACCAAGGATTGATGATGGAGCTCTCAAATAGCATTCTTGGCTAGGGAGATTATGTGCTGCGAGTTTCAACCTCATCCAATATGGTAATGAAAGCAATAGCATGGGCTTGTCTAGTGGAGGTGATGAAGTGTGCCAGATATAAGGGCTTTTCCAGCACCATGATGTGTTGGAGTGTGTAGGTAGAAGATTTGGCAACATGGATGGGTGCTGGAGAGTATGGAAAAGTTCTTGGCCATGAAAACATCACTGCAGCTGCATTACGTGATTCATTCAGCCCAGCAGCCAATAGCATGTTGTCCACATAAAGAATAAAGATCCACAGATCCTTGCCATCCTTGCAAAAGTACAGCATGCTCTCTACAAGTGAATTGCAAAAACCAAGAGCAATCAAGTGAGCATACATCTTCACACGCCATGCCCAAGGTGCCTGCTTCAATTCATACAAGACCTTATGCAAAGACACACATTGTGTTGAGCCACTTAGAGATTGCCACCGATTAATCATATTTTGGTTGCACTTTTCTCACTCTCGAAACAGTCCCAAAAAGAACAATTTCATTAACTATGTGAATCTAGAGCTTTGGTAGGACAACTGGCTCCAAAAGTTCAATAAAAGGGAACCATTACTCATTGTCACTTTCATCCCTCATTCTCCCACATCAGTGCCAGCTATCCTACCATTCTGCTGCCTACATCATCATTGGCATCACTATTATTATCATCTCCAACTGACACCCTGCTGTCCTCATAAGTTGTGCTGCTGCCTGCAGCCTGCTCTTGGCATCTTGCAGCCATTTCCAGCCCTCTCTCTGACATCGCCACTCTTTTCCAGCCATTGCTATCACATGAGATAGCTGCATTTTCATCTTCTTCTCCCCTGATGCTCATTATTATCAGCACTGCAGCTGTCATCATCACTTCATGCTGCTGCATTTTCATTCCCAGCTTGCTACTGCTCCTGAGCCACACTCTGACTGCTGCATTTTGACCACTTCAGGCTTCTCCTCTGCCAGCGGTTGACTCTGATAGCTGCATTTTGCTGCTGGGCTGCTTTTCATTGACAAGTCTGCCGTGTTTTGCTGCTGATCATCATCTCTCAGCCTCCCTGTCCCTCCACATTAAAAGTCCTGCCATGTTTTGCTGCTGATCACCATCTCTCAGCCTCACCGTCACTCTCCACATTAAAAGTCCTGTGTTTCAGCGCTCCTCAGCCTCACCGTCCCTCTGCACATTAGAAGTTCTGTGTTTTGGCTCTCCTCTTGCTTACGCAATTACCTGGCAGCTTGTCCTCATCATTGACGTTGAGCATTGGTGGTCTGCTGCAGTTCAAATCCATTCTAGAAGATGACACTCGTCCTCAGCCTGCTCCCACGAGAGAGAGTGGTTGTTGGACAACCCTTTACTCCTTGAGCATTTGTTACATAGTTGTCAGGTACGAAAGGTACGATATGGTACGGTATGATAAAATACGGTACTAAATGGTACCTTAAGATTTTATAAGGTACGGTACGATATTAGTACGACAAAAAAATAACTTGATTATTTTGGACAAAAGATAATAGAATAGATATTTCAAGTCTAAATAGCAATGCTATTAGAGTATATAAGATAAGTACTTGAGGGTAACATGTGAAGGCCCAAAACCTAATGCCGAATGCGCAACATGCGCTACTGCTACCTACAACTTATAACTACATAGATGGGAGTGGATACATCATGCATGCATGATCATACAAATAAGAGAAGTGTGGGCTTGAGAGAGAGAAGGTTGAGAGAAATTGTTTGAATCTCCAATAACCTAATCTCATGGGAGAATCATATTAATATAAGAAGCATTTAGCTCGTCCCAAAGTGCAGTTCGAATGGGAAAGATGCATCCATTAAGTTGGTACCTTATGGTACTAATACATAAGGTACGGTACCTTAAGTATAGCATAGTATCAAACCTTTTGTACGTGGTACTAGTGCAACTAGAGAGAGAAAGAGGCTAGAGAGAGAGAGAGAGAGAGAGAGAGAGAGAGAGGCTTGGGAGAGAAATAAGAAAGAAAGAAGAAAAAAAAAAGAAAGAAAAAAAGAAAGTTGTAGACTTAAAGTAGAGTGGCCAAAAAGTGCCCATTTTTTTGTACTAAATCGTATGGATACGTACCGTAGCGTACCGTACGAATCGTACCGTATGGATCAGTCCGTACTACGTACGGAGACAACCCTGATTTGTTATATCGCACTTTGTATTGAGTTTTCAGCATTTATTCATTTCCTTCTTCATTGGTACTTCTTTTAACGTATCCTTGCATGCTATTAGAGCTAGTGCAAATAAAAGAACTACTCTAAACATTGGGCTTGAGTGAGAGACATGCAATGACACATGATCTCAGTCACCACCACCCTTAAAGCATCTTCTACATCCTTGGACATCTAGATTGTTGCTAGTAGCATTGGTCATAGTAGTCATAGCTTGACTTAGTGTGAATGCAATAGGGGCGCTTTAGGGTTAGGGCAATTGGATCCTATTTACAAGACTCAAGGCTCATTGTGCACATCATTGCGATTACCACTCATTGACTTTAGGCTTGTTGGCCAATGTGTCTATACATTAGGACAATGTGGGATGGCGATATGAGACACTAGCTCTTGGAACATGGTTATGATCTAGTATGCCACTAGCCCCAGCCTCTAAGGTGAGCATATTTGGCTCTATGATTTGGAGGTGAGTTAGATGTCCATCCCCTTTATGTTCTATGTAGTATGTGATGGGTATATGTCTCATGTGTAGGTTAGATCCTAGGGGGATGTTTCATTAGTATCAAAGTGCAGGACAAGATAACATGCACATGTAGGCCATCTCATGGGCTATGTGTTGATACCCTTTGGTCCATACTGCAAGCTCCCTACACATTTGAATTGTCATTAAATGTACTTGTTTCCCCTAGTGTCCTAGACCCTAAGTGACAATAGGGTTAGGGTTTCATATGATGGATAAGCTATTTAGGGTTAGGTTTTATTATAAAAAGACACTTAATATTGCATTATTCATTGTGATTGTCTTGAGCATTGTACTCTCTCTAATTCATTAATACACCACTCTCATTTTGTGATTGAGTTATTGTGCATCAATTTAATTCCTGCATTATCTTTCATTCCCTCTCAATTAATAGTGCAATTACTTCACACCTAGACCAATAGTGGTATTAGGGCTACTTACCTCCATTGCCATCACTATCGCTTGTGACCATTTGCCACCAGCCATTGCCATTGAGCCACTAACAGTAATGGCTGCCCTACAAGCCATTGCTGCAACACTGATTGAAGTCTTCTTGGCAACTGCACCCCGTGCCACCATATTTGCTTGCCCACTTCATGGGACACTTTTCCCTCGTTGCCTTAAGTTATGCCCCTTGCCATAACCGCTGTTAGTACAGCCTCTGTAATCATCTACAACTTGCACAGTTCCCACAGTTCTTGGGTTTCTTCATTGTTCTCTTCAGAACAACAATCTTGCCTCATCCTGTGCAAACCTATCCAAACCTGCTCGCAAACAACGCCAACATTGTGCAAGATTTGGCATTTTTTGGGGACATTTGCCACCATCCAAGTATAAATGTTGCAATGATTCTTTGAAATTTTCTTCAATTTCTCAGTAAAATTAGGGCTTTTACCATTCTAGCTTAATTTCACTCGAATTTCTTTGGAAAGTTTGAAGCTTTTTTTGGAATTCGGTAAATTAATCAAAATCAAGGTTTAATTCAGCTTCAGGCACTATGTTCAGCTTCAATTAGGTAAATATATCATCCTATTTCTTTAATTTCTCTTCAATTTTCGAAAAAAAAATTGGGGCTTTTCCCTAATTTCCCTTTGAGGCACTTCAAATTTGGGGCTTTTGCGTCAAATCACTTTCTTCAGCCTCAATATGTAGATGGCTAGGCATAGGCAGCCTTTAACCCCCAACAACCTCCCACTTAAAGATAGATATGCTTGAATATGAAGAAAAACCAAAATATTCAGCTTGCTGGCCCTACTTTTTCCTTGACATTGAAGAAAAAATCCATTCTTTGGGTGCATTTATTGGGCAAATATTCTAAGATTCTACTATTGTTCGCATTATCAAAGCATTTTCAGCCATTAACACTTCATTTCAGCATATTGCTTATTACCACCTTGTTCCATAATATTTATTTCACAAAATTATTATTTTCAGCATATTTTTCTCTCTCTTTATTCATTTCACATTATTTAACTCCACTAAAGCCACCAACAACTGTTATATCAATAGTCATCATTACTCAAGGATTAATTCTCTTTCTTTGGAAATTATTATTTTATTGCTGATTTGCACTTATGACTAGCAATAACAATGATTTTTATTGGGTGAACTTGGTGCCAAAGACAAGCTCGACAACACAAACTATCCTATGTGGACATATATGATGCGACATATTCTATAGTAAAGAATTTATGGAATATTGTGAATGGCACCTCCAACTTCAGGATAGCCAGTAACTTCTTCCTTCGGCTGCCCACACAGAAGCCTCCGCTCGCAAAGAACAAGGTAATATTCTTGCATATTCATTAGTGGCTATGGCATGCAACAAAGAAGCTTTTTCAATTGATCATCGGGTGGAAGCAATGAAGGAAAAAATTGATTCCATCCATTTGAATGAAACTCAGGAGCTACATGACTTGCCTCTCAGTAAACACGTAATAGGTACCAAACAGGTTTTTAAAGTTCATTTTTTAAGGAATCCACAAAGCCCGCCTAGTTGCTAAGGGCTATGCACAACAACACAAAATCAAGTTGGAGGAGACCTTTGCTCCTACATCTCACATCACTACCATCAAGTGTATTATTACCCTTGCTGTCCACTTTCATTGGGAAGTGCATCAATTGGACATCAAGACAACATTTCTCCATGGGTACCTCACTAAATAGGTATCTATTTCACAACCTCTAGGATTTGAGGTCAAAGTTCAAGCACAAAGTTTGTCATCTCAAGTTGGCTTTGTATGATTTAAAGTAGGCTTAACGGGCTTGATATGCCTATACACATTCTCATATGTTGCATCTTGGCTTCCAAAATAGCCCTAGAAAGGCTACTCTCTGCATACAACATCAAGGGTATGATTTTAACATTCTTGTACTTCATGTTGATGATATGCTTATCACTCGGACGATGCTAGTCAAATTGCAACATTTAAGCCTGATTTACAATAAACTCTTGCCATGACAAATCTTTGTCTACTTCACTATTACTTGGGTATCCAATTTGCCACCATTAAGGGGGGCACCATCGTGACACAATCCAAGTATATTGGATAGCTTCTTCATTGCTTTAGATTCAAGGACTACAAGCCCGTACTACTCCCTTGGAGCTTAGTTTCAAATTCACTTCTAATGACGGTAGCAACTCCTTAACCCTACTTTATATCAATAGGTTGTTGAATGCTTGATTTATCTATGTCACACGAGGCCTGATCTTTAGTTTGCTATCTCCCAATTTAGCAGGTTCATGAACAGCCCTTTAGTACTACATTGGCCAGGAATGAAGCATATCTTTTGATATCTTAAAGGCATCTAGGATCTAGGCCTTTTTAACAAGGCTAATTCTTTGCTCACTCTTTGCATGGATATTCAACGATTGGGCTGGAATTTCAAATTCTCCTCTCTCTCATAGTGGCAACTACTTCTTCTTGGGTACATCTTTTGTTTCTTGGTTCAACAAGACCAATAGTAAGGCTGAGTATAGAGCAGCATTCACGGATACTTCCAATTGTGATGTTGAGCACAAAGTATCGTTCACGACTACACTTAAGTATATTTGGCTCTACAAGTTACTTGTAGATCTCCATTCGCACCAGACGGCTCCAAGACCTATCTACACTAATAGCCAAAGTGCTTTATATTGCATGGAACCTAGTGTTCCATGCTTGCACAAAGCATATTGAAGTTCATTACCATTATGTTTGAGAGCAGTTGCAGCTGGAGATATAGAGCTGTCTTGCATACCCACTAGAGACCACTTGGCAAATCTTTTCACAAAGGCTCTTCCTCAACTAAAGTTCCAGGCTTTTCCACAAGCCTTGAACGTGATTCCATTTGTTCCATAATCTATCATATACTCTACACTATCCTAGGTTGCTATACCACTTGGATGAACTTATGCAATTATAACCTTATATCTCATTCTTATTTTTTCTAAGATTTTGTTGTTGTTCATAGATCAATCTACCCATTCCATAGAGAGGACTTTGTAGACATCTCATGGACTACGTGTTGATCCTTTTGATCCAAGATCTGGGCTCCCTAGGCATTTGAACTATCATTAATCGCAATTGTTATCCCTAGTGTCCTAGATCCTAAGTGACCCATAGGTTAGGGTTTCATCTAATGGTTGAGCCATTCAAGGTTAGGTTTTATTATAAAAAGACACTTAGTGTATCCCTAGCACATAAGTGTGGCATTATTCATTGGGATTACCTTAAGCATCATACTCTCTCTTATCCATTAATACATCACCTCTCATTTTTTGATTCAAATATAATGCATCGATTAATTCTCATATTATCTTTCATTCTCTATCAATTAATTGCGCGATTACTTCACACCTGGACCAACAACACAAAGCCATTGTGCGCTCATAGGGCCAAGCTGGTCCGTGCCTAATAGGTACACTTTTGTCTCAAATAGGGTGACATGGGATGCTACTAGTTGTGTCATGTCTCATGTGTAAGTGGGAGCCTAGAGTATGTTTCATTGGTATCAAAGCATAGGATGGTATGGAATGCTACTAGCAAGAGGGTGTGGAACGCTTTTATCTCGAATAGGGCGGCTCCTAGCGAGAGGGGTATCCATAGATGACATGTCTTGCGAGTAGTGGATACGACAAGGTGTCACGAGGACATGAAATTTTATTGTTTTGCTTAGCATTTGATTAAAACTTAATCAAATGTGCTAATGTGACTTGCACAGTTGGTCTATACCAATTTATTGGCCACTAATGTCAATGGTGGCATTAGAGACTAGGTATTAATTAATTATTAATATTGGTCTAAGGGATAATAGCTGCTCATGGCCTTAATGAGCATGGTGCCTTTATATGAAAACACCAAAACATTGTAAACATTCCTTTGGTGCATATCTAATCATCCATCGCATAATATTGTGCATCCATATTTCATCCATGTCTCCTTCAAGGGCTCCAATTGAGGCTCAATGGATGCTTTCTCATTTCGAAGCTCCCATGTGCATAATGCATCTACACATGGACCTTCCCACTCACACCCTATACGGCTTACTGCCTTGACTATCTTCTTCCATTGATGTGTAGTAGCCACATTGAAAGGAATAGCACACAATAAATAAGCGTGTGAGTTTCCTAGTTGCCTCCACATTGCTGAAATCTTGCATGGACACTTACACCATGTAAGGAGCCCTTTTGCCCACCACCACTAGAAGATGGCAACAGAATTCTTTTTGCACTTGGATCCGATACGGATATGGATGCACTTCTTTTTGACGGGCCACTAGCACCTCCAATTTGGATAGCACCACTAGGCCCACTAGCCTCTCTTTGCTCCACTTGTGCTTCATTAGCCCGATGTGGTATTGCATGCGAGAATTTATTCTCTTTTAGCTCAATACCCATACGCTTTCAGCGCCAAAGATAGAGACTTACTGTTACTTCTGCCGGCACATTTCCACAAGGCCCGATGTCTTTGTTGGGAACGCATGCCAAGTGGTCTTTCACGTGTGTTATGCTCCCCGATTTCTCCAATCCACAATAGTTGCACCACAACTTATTTGATCCGCCGAAGCCCGTATCCCTTGATTGGAGTAACGTGCCTCCAATATGGGTTCGGCACCATGATATGATGATTAGCCTTTAGATAATGGATTAAAGAAGAAGAAGAAGAAAAAGGAGGAGGAGGAGGAGGAGAGGGAGAGCAAGACAAAGACGAAGACGAAGACAAAGAGAACGAGAAGGACGAAGATGATGACGAAGAAGAAAAAAAAGAAGAAAAAGAAGAAAAAGAGGAGGAAGAGGAGGAAGAGGAGTAGGAGGAGAAAGAGGAGGCGAGAACTAGAGATCCAAGGAGCAGGCGGCGAGAGCTGGAGTGTGCCACGTGAGTCAAGAAGCCTAGAACGACTCAAATCGCGATCCGGCACGTGCCATGAAGACATGTATTTTTGAAACCTCACGTAACATGCGGATTAATTTTTAATCACATGATTAAGTAAATGATGCACATGTGAGGTGCAACTGGGTTAAAGTAAATTCACGAGCCCGGAACTCGAAGAAATCACAAGATGTCAAAGGCAAAAGTTGTTATAAGTTATACCGCACAGGTACTTGGTGGTATCTGGTGCTAGTTGTTGGCCTAGGTCATCCATTTGGCCATAAGTGTCAATTGGTGGCACTAGAGAAGTGGTATTTAATGGTACCTAACGCCAATCTGATGGTCAAAGATGGCGCAGAGACACTCGGGAATGGAAGTTGCCTAGCCACTTTAATTATTGGACAATCAAATTATTTTTCACAGTACCGAAATAATTATTAGATTAATTTTCAGTAAAAACCATTTGGGAAGACTGCCACTTGTGAAAAATGCCCATGCGAGACTAAAAAACGTATTTTAGAGGTTGGAGAGAGGCATTTCCATAAATTCAGCTTGCAAGAGAGAGAGAGGAGAGGCTGCTGGTCTGATTTGCAGCCATTGGAGGATCTTCTGAGGCAGCCAGGGGCAAAAGAAGACCAATCAACAGAAAGCGAAAGCACCTACAGGCTGCTGAGGCAGGGCAACAGCAGTAAATGATTGATTTTCTTCAATTCTTTGCATCTACATGCTGTTATGGCAAGGCAGCAACTGCACTTGACTGATTTTCAATCATTCTTCGCAACAAAACTCTGAATTTTCTCTCTCTACAGCTTTCCCTATCATCTCCCAGCCATTTCACAGCCTTGCTCCGAAGATCTCACCATTCGGATTCTTGGAGACTGAGAAATTGCAAATTTCTCTGTTATAATCCCTAATTCACAGCAGAAATTAGGGTTTAACAGTAGCCTTGGGAAGTGTGCCAAAAATTGGAAGCTCCAAGACTTGGATTCAACAAGGCAGAATATGAATTTCAGCTGAATTCAAGTGGAGGACTAGCAAGCCATTGATTTTGGGGCATTTCCATCGTCTATGAAGTGGGTGAAGGCCAATTGAGTACCCGAATCAAGGGGCAAAATAGATTGAAGACTTGCTGGTCACTTTGGACAGCAAGGGGAGTTAAAATACCGAAAGGGATTGGGAAAATCCCATTGTAAGTCAACTTTTTCTTCAATAAAGCTAAAGAAATACCGAAAGGGGCACCAATTTTGGGGCCAATCGGGTGTGCATTGTCCAAGATCAATAGGTAAATTTGTATTTTCAAATTTGCATTTATTGTTTGCTGCTGTAATTAAGTTGTAATCAGGGATTTACCACCCTATCCGAGGAGGAAGGTTGGTTTCAATGCGCTAGATAACCAGCATCGTAACGGGCCGCAGGATCGTGAAGCGACAATCTGCCGTTTCCATTCTGGTCCGAAACGACTGGTCCATTTTGGCAGCTCCGAAACAACGTTTCGGGATACGATGGTCTTTAAGAAGGGGTAATACATAACATCTTTTGGTTTGGAAGTAATGAGGAAGATAGATATTTCTTTGAAAACTCCAAACAAGGTAAAAAAAGAAGCAATAACTTGCAAGTATCTTCTCTCTTCCTTTTCCTTCAAATACTTTTGTTTCTCATGGTCATACTGTAGTAGGTACATCTCATTTTGTCAGATTTAATGGACCAAAAAAACCCATGATATTTCACACATCTGCACCCATCACAAATCCATTTGGGCTCCCACCCATCCCTCCCTCATCTTCTATTGCACGTTCCTTTTAGTCTCCATTAAGTGCACCTATGTTTCCACCAAACACCACACCAAGGGATCCACCATCATGCACAACTTTTAGGACTCCTTTCTCCTATTCGGGTGGTGTAATTGTGATGGGAGATCATCCTTCCACGCACACACTTTCGAGTTTTCCCCCTCCAAGGCATTCTTCGAGTGTGAATCATTTGATACCACAGTTTGCCTCTATGGCTTTACCTAATGGACCACTTGGTCATTCTATTGTGCTCCAACCGACTCTTAGACAGGGCTATCATGTCCCAATGCCTCCACCTACACCTTTGACACCTCACGAAAACACTTTTGTTCTAGTGCCTCCATAACAATCGGCACTAATTGGACTTCAACAACCTAATTTTGCTTACCCTACTTCTTATCCCCCCCTTATCCTCCACCATCTTATCCACCACCACATCACACTTATCCACCTCCACCAACACCTCATGATTCTAGCTTCTCATCTGCCAAAAACTCATTCAATGACAAGATTCATTTTAACGGATCTAACTACACCACTTGGTCTAATTTGATGAGGCATGTCTTAGACTCCTAGAACCTATGGGATCTTACGCAGGATTTGAAAACCCAACCCAATTCTGCACTTGTTCCATATGAGGTTCTCCACTCATGGAAGGCTCATAATGCCTCCGCTATAGTTGAGTTGATGCAGGGCTTACTACTTGAATTTCATTCTCACCTTCAACATTTCAACTTAGTCTCAAAGCGTTAG
This sequence comes from Lygodium microphyllum, assembly GCF_053477565.2. NCBI lineage: Eukaryota > Viridiplantae > Streptophyta > Polypodiopsida > Schizaeales > Lygodiaceae > Lygodium > Lygodium microphyllum. Next base: position 23,855 of record NW_028229845.1, on the reverse strand, counting down.
GCACACTTGACTGACCGCTATGTGGCTCGAGATAGGACCCGTCGCATTAATCTTAACCATGAGCTTCAGATTTTCACCATTAATGATAAGGATGACCTTAAGGTCAAGATGTATGAGTATCACTGACTCCTTGCTAAGTTCTCTACCATGGGGGCTCCTAAGTTCCCCGATGACCACGTTGCGTTGTTAACAAGTTGCCAAGGAAATACTTTAACTTTGTGCAACATGTCATCTCGCAGCCTACTATGCCCACATTCTATGAATTTGAGTGTTAATCCTTACATTATGCTAGGATGTTCGATCAACTTTATGGGGCATCTCTTGTAGCGGAGGCTCTTGTTGCCACTTCTCAAAAGGGGTAACAAGGGAAGGGTAAAAAACCTCAGATTTCCACTCACATCTCATCTAGTGAGACCCAAGGGAATAACCAATCCTCTCTTAAACTACAGTGGCCAAATGTACCTAAGAAGAATAAGCATTGTTAACATTGTTAGAAGGCTGGCCATTTTGACAACGAGTGTCGATCAAGGGCAAGAGGCACATAGCCAAAATCCAAGTCTCAGACCCCTGCACCCCAGCAAGGTAACCCTCAGAAAGGGAAACACGGTGGTGGCAACCAATCTCAAGGGCAATGGAAAGCTCAATCTCACACTACCACCGATCAAACATCATGGTCGATAATGTTCTCAACGCCAAAGGACTTGTCTGATTGGTTTGCAGAGGCCCACATCGTCTCTTTAGAGGCATCAGATGCGAGTCTCGTCCATATCTGTAAGTTGTCTTTTGAGAAGACGATCGCAAAGGCCCACTTGTCACAGCCGAGCACTTTTGCTCCTACTTGGATTGTGGACAGTAGAGATACTCATCACATGACCCCTATAGATGACATTTTTCTCACCAAGCATCCTACAACTAGGAGAGTCAAAGTAGAGAACAACTCCTCAGTCAAGATTCAGGCTTGTGGTCACATTGAGTTTTGTCACTAATGAGAGCCAAGATCGCACTATGATGGATGACGTTTATCATGTCCCCCAACTTGGGGTGAACCTATTGTCTGTTCAATAGCTTTGTCGATTGGGGTGAGTTGTCTTCTTTACATCAACTGCACTCCAAGTCATTGATGACAAGACTGGTTTAGTCGTTGCTCGCAACAAGGCACATCCTAATGGACTTTATCAAATGATGCACTTTCTTACCGTACTGACAACTAAAAACTCGGATGTCTATCGCTTCTAGGCTTTAGCCACTGCATGGGAGCCTTCAAGTAGTACTGAGCGTCTCTAGCATTACTGCTTAGAACATCTTGGATAAGATTCTCTTTATGAGTTGTCACGTCACCAGATGGTTGATGGCATTCTCCGCTTGAAGCTATCTCGAGAGGTCTGTAAAGCATATCAGCTTGGTAAGTAGCATCGTATCCCATTCCAATAGCACTCCACTCATAGAGCTGAAGCTCCGTTGAGATAGATTCACGTTGATCATTGTGTCCCGACAGCCACTGCTACCTTAAATGGTGTGCTTTACTTCTTTTTGATAGTGGATGATTTCTCTCGATACATGTGGGTTTACTTTCTCAAGCACAAGTCTGATGCTTTCACATATTTCAATGCTTGGGTACTGCTAGTTTATAACCAGACTTGACATTGTATACATACCATGAGGAGTGATAGCGGTGCCAAGTATCTCCCATAAGTTTTTGAGTTTCTACAAAAGCATGGCATTTCTCGCCAACTCACCTCCACCAACTTCCCTTCCCAGAATTAAGTCATAGGGCATAGGAACTAGACAGTTTTGAACATGGCACACTCTATATTAGTCGCAACAAAGCTTCCCGATCGTCTATGTGTTAAGGTTGTTAGCACTACAATATACATCCTCAACCGATGTCCAACCGCGGCAGTCCCTCAATGGACTCCCTACCAAGCTTTCTTTAGCGAGAGGCCTATTGTTTCTCACTCTAGAGTCTTCGGGAGTTGTACATACATGCACACCTGACAACAAGATAGAAAACGTTACTCCTCGAGCTGTTCTATAGATCTTTGTAGGTTATTCTTCTGAAGTGAAAGCCTATCATTTGCTTGATCCTCAAACTAACAAGGTGACCGTTAGGAGGAATGACGTCTTTGATGAGAGGGACATATTGCAATCTCATGCACCGGACTCTGACTCCTTACCTCAGCCCACATCATCAAACATTCTGCCTTCAGAGCTAGGTCTATTGCCCGCTCCTGACCTTCCTACGGATTCTTCCGCTCCTAGACCCCCTTGGCCAGACGCCTCACCTTGCTAGTACCAGCAGACTATGCGGGATTCGAGATCCTTCTACCAGATTGCTCTCTGAAGGGCCCTTGAAGATCTACTCGGCTTGCCTCTCAAGATTCATATGCTTCAACCTTTATGGCTGATTACATTGCACATCCCAAGCAAGAGGCTCTCTAGGACCCTTGATGGCATGAAGCCATGGAGAAGAAACTGGATAGTATTGACCGGAATGAGACTTGGACCTTGGTGGATCATCCTAGTCACAAGAAGGTTATTGAGACGAAGTGGAGTTTTTGGACCAAGCCAAAGGCTAATGGGACTCTAAACAAGTAGAAGACTCGCCGTGTAGTATAAGGTTTTCGTCAGAAGCAAGGTATTGATTATGAGGAGACCTTCGCACCCACTGCTTGAATGACAACTTTTTGTCTGCTAGTTGCGCTTGCCGCTCACCACGATTGGCCGCTATACCAAATGGATGTCAAGAGCGCCTTTCTGAATGGTTATTTGGAGGAGGAACCCAGGTTTCCATCTGAAACCGTTTGGATTAAGTGTTTTGTTTGTGGAAAGCTCTTTATGGGCTAAAGCAAGCTCCGAGGTCTTGGTTCTAGAGGATGGACGAGTTCTTACAAACTCATGGATACAATTCAAATCCCTATAATCCAAATCTCTATGTATGTGAAGGGGAGCAAAAATGCCGAGGTGCTATGCACAACGAGAATGGAGTGCGAGAATGGAGTGTGTTCAACAATAAAAAGTGCAAATAGAAAGTACACACAAAGAATAAAAGAATGTATTTATACTTGGGGTACAGTACACATACACCTACAAGGGTGCAGTCACATGTACAAGTAAATATATACACGGGAAGTGTAGCAAAAGGCCTTTACACCCAACAATCTCCCACTTAAAGGTCCTGAGCGAACCTTTAATCAACTCCCACTAGTCGAATGCAATGCTCGTGTTGAGCCTTTGCAAGACTCTTAGTGAGAACATCTGCAAGGTTATCTTATGTTTCGATCTTAGTTAGTGTGACTAGACCATCATCTAGAACCTATCTAATAAAGTTATACTGCATATCAATATGTTTGGTACGTCCATGAAACATGGCATTCTTAGCCAAGCATATAGCACTCTGGCTATCACATCCAAGTACAGGTGTTTTGGTGGGCAGTCCAAAATCCTTGACCAAACAACCAAGCTAAACAGCTTCTTTCGAAGCTTCAGTGGCTGAAATATATTCAACCTCAATGGTAGAAAGGGCTACTATCTTTTGCAATCTAGAGCACCAAGAAACTGCCCCACTAGTCCAGGTAAATATGTACCCGCTAGTAGACTTGCGAATATCCACGTCACTTGCCATGTCTGCATCACAATATTCCTGTAGATCTAACGTATCCTTTTTGTAGCAAATATATTTTCTTTATGTATCCTTAAGGTACCGAAAGATGCATTTCACTCCCTCCCAATGTGCTTTTCCAAGATTCGACATAAACCTGCTCACAACTCCCACTACATGAGCAATGTCAGGTCTAGTGGCAACCATAGCATACGTGAGGGACCCACAAGTTGAAGCATAAGGAGCACCCTTCATAGAGCTAGTTGCCTTATCATCTTTTGGGCAATCTGCTTTGCTAAGCTTAAGATATGGTGGTAATGGAGCACCAAGTGACTTAGCATCTGCCATGGAAAAACAATCAAGTACTTTGTTGATGTACTTTTCTTGTGAGAGATATAAGAGTTGTTGCTCTCTATCTCTCGTCACACGCATGCCCAAAATGTCTTCAGCTGCATCCAAGTCCTTCATGGAAAAGGCTGAATTCAACTGTCTTTTTACTACATTAACCTGGCTCTTATGCTTTCCAGCAATAAGCATATCATCCACATAAAGCTTGAGAGCATGAAGGCATCAAATTTCTTATACCACTGTTTAGGAGCCTATTTAAACCATACAAGCTTCTCTTAAGCTTGCACACCAAATGTTCCTTTCCTAGCATAATTGTAAACGCCCCGAACAACGTAGTATGCTTAATAATTATGATATTCGCTTGTTTTCGAGATTTAATATAAAAGAGAATGAACACTTAAAGCTGAAAATGAAAATTACTCACAAAATTACAGCCATGAAAATGTAAAAGTAATGGAGACAAGATTGAGGGTTGAAGGATGGGCAACCCCCCTCCCCCCCCCGAAGGAATGTATTTTTGCTCAACCCAAGTCCCTTAGGGAAGAGCTCAGTTACAATCAACCTGAGAGTGAGGAGAAGTAATTCTCACTCTCACAAGATCATGCAAAGATGTACAAACACACATGCATTATCTATTATGCAATGATAAGAACTGATTTCTTTACAGTATGAGAGAAGAAAGAGGGGAAATCAACCTTTCTTCATCGTTGATCAGCAGTACATGGATAGGGCTTGCTTCTTGTTGCTAAAATGGAAGAAAGAGCTCGAGAAGGAGGTGCTGTAATGAATTTACAAGCTTGCTGTTCTGTAAAACAGCAGTAATAGAAGAGGGAATATGGAGGAATTTGATAATGGAGAAGTGGGGGATGATGATGGGGATGGATGGGGCCAGTTTTTGGCTATCTGTGGATGCTATACATGAGTTTACAGCAAAGAAAAATGATGTTGAATGAAGAAAAACGAGCTCTTATTTATAGGAGAGGGAAGAGCTAGTACAAAAGGGGAAATTGGAGTAGCACAAGACAAGTGTCCAGCCACATGTCATGAGATGTGACAAGTGGTGGGACACTTGGAAACTTGTGTGACAAGTGTCTTAACACTTGTCTCTTCTCTATGGCCTTTCTTTTTGGGCTGAATACTGTCAAGAATAGAAACAACCAAATTTACTAAGCATAGTCAGAGTACAGAATTTACTATTTTTAGAATGGCATCTCTATTTTTTAGGACTAGCATTTTTAGGCTAGTTCGAGGCTCCTAAAATTTAGGGACCTCCTAAAATTTAGAGACCTAAAATTTAGGGACCCCCCAATATAGGTGTCATATGAAAGTTTTTTCCGTGTACATCGCAAAAACGGTATCAGAATCTTCATGTGACTTTCCTATGCAAAGAAATGTGCATTTCAAGCTTTCAATCCACACATGCACATTGTACAAGCATTTCATGATCATGCTATCTTGTTGATTGTAACTGTCTGTTCTGGCGGATCTAGCCCACACTTCAAGGCATCAATCCTTTCTATGTGCAAGTCTAACCCTGATATACGTGAGTTCTGGTCACAGGCGCCCAATCGGGCCATATAGGTGGAAGTGTGAACTATCTTTTCTCTAACCCACCGTGTGGGTCCACCATAACCTGTGACCACTCATCAATGGCCAACTCCAATGCACTTCTCTTTATATCTAATTAGTGCAAAGGAAACAAATTTAATAAATCATTATATAGATAAATTAATGAAAAAGGATACAAATTCTGTTTCTATAGAGTTGTGACAATAATAAAGCCCTCTGGTTGTTTCATGTACAGCTCTTCTTCTAGATCACCATGCAAGAATACAGTTCTAACATCCATCTAATCAACTTCAAGTTCCATAGATGCTACAATAGCAAACAATACCCGAAGAGTGGTCATTTTGACAACAGATGAAAAAACTTCCCGAAAGTCAATCCCCTCTTTTTGTCTAAAACCCTTAGCCACAAGCCTAGCTTTGTATTTGGGTTTGCCATCCACACACACAATTTTATAGACCCATCTGTTAGGAACAACTTTCCTGTCTTTGAGCAATGGAACCAAATCCCAAGTATCATTCTAGTACAATGACTTCATTCCTTCCTGCATAGCTAGCTCCTACTTTTTCTTTAACTCACATGATAATGCCTCTCTATATGTGAGAGGCTCACCCTCATCTGTGAGTAGAATGCAGTCCAACAAGGGATCAAACCTCTGGATAGGTCTCCTGACACATGTAGACCTTCTCACCCAATGATCTATGTTATCAGGTAATGGATCTACATCTAAAGGAATGTCAACAACCTCATTATTTGGCTACTGAACTGCATTTTCAGGTTGTTATAATACATTTTCAGGCTGCTGTAATTCATTTTCAGCATACTGATTTTGTTGCCTAGGCTAATTTTCAGCATCCCTTTGCTGCCCATTTCCATCTGGCTCAATAATGGCACACTGTTTATCAAAAGCAGCATCAAATGGAGCTAAATTTTTAGTGGCTGATCATACTGAAATTTCACTTTCTTTTTGTCAATCACTAGATGTGGCATTTTTCAACAGCTTTGATTTATTAAATACCACATCTCCGCTGTATAGTACCTTTTTCATGCTTGAAACCCAAACTCTATAACCCATTTGACCTTCATCTCCATAACCGCAATGAAGGTACCTTTGAGGGATTTCATGTCAAGTTTGGTTCTGCTATCAACACGTACATGTACATAGCATTCGCAGCCAAAGATCCTCAAGTAGTCATATGAAGCAAGTTTGTCAAACAAACCTGCTGTGGACAGCATGCACCGAATCTTCTCACATAAAGTGTGATTCATTCGCTCAGCCACACCATTAGATGACAGATTATAAGGAGTTGTAAGCTTCCGTTTAATCCCATTTACATCACAAAACTTATTCAATTCCTTAGATACATATACTCCCCCATTGTCTGTTCTTATGCATTTTAGTTTTAAAACCTTTTGAGTATTAACAAATGCATAAAACCTTTTAAAGGCATCCAATGCCTCGCTTTTCTAATTAAGCAAATATAGCTTTCTAGAGTGATCATCAATAAAAGACACAAAATAACAAAAACCACTATGAGTTTTAATTGGCATGGTATATACATCACAATAGACTAAATCCAAAATACATACCTTCCTAGAGACTGCATGAGGGTATGAACTCTTTACATGTTTTCCCAAAACACAATCATCACAAAAGTCAAGCTTTGAGTTTTTCATGTCAACTCTTCCAAATGAAGAAAGTGCCTACATGCCCTTTTGGCTCATGTGTCTAAGATGCTTGTACCATAGCTCTATGTGTGACTACACTTCTGCAACTACAACAACTTTCTAGGAAGTGCCTTGCAGCAAAGATAATATAGGGTTCCCTTTTTACCGCCTCTAGTGACAAGCATGGATCCTTTCTGTATCTTCCACATTCCACCACCAAAGGTAGTGAAGTAATCCTTGCTATCTAACTGCCCAACAGAAAGCGAGCTCTTCTTAATGCCAACTACATACCTAACATCATAAAGAATCAATTCCAGGCCACTTTTTAGAGCTAGGTGTATGGTGCCCACTCCTTCAATATCACATGCATTGTTATTCCCTAGGTAAACTTTCCCAAGGTTACCTGCTACATGAGAAAAAACACACTCCAAAGATGGAGTTACATGAATTGAAGCACTGCTTTCAACAATCCATGATTGTGACAAACCATCATGAGCAAACAACAAGGCATCTATCACATCCCTTTAGTGATATACATGTCTTCCAGTATCATAGCATGTGGATCTGAAGATGCAACCAACAAATCAGCATCTTTATTTTCTTCTATCTCCTCAATGACAACATTAGATACGACAATTGCCTTCTCTGTTTCTTTAGGGATAGAGCTGTCATCCTTCTTATTCTTTTTGCCTTATGCGTTAGTCTACTCCTTGCATACTTGCTCCTTTTTATAGTACCTACAATCGGGCTTTTTATGTCCTTTGTGCCCACACTGATAGCAAGTGACACCTCGCCGTTTTTCCTTGCATTTGCTGCAATTTTTGTACTTATTTGTGGCATTTGACCTCTTTTAAATTTGTCCTCTTACATTACAGGCTAATCCACTATTTTCTCCACTTGCCTTGCGTCTAATCTCCTCATTGAGAATAGAACTATGCACACCATCAAATGTCAAGTTGGGTTTGTTGCTCAATGACACAACCAATGCTTCCCAAAAATCTAGCAAAGTCGTGACCAAGAAGATAGCCTTCAGATTAGGATCAAAAGTCGGCAAGCCTGCATCCTGTAACTAACTCAAAATACCAGTAAATGCATTTAAGTGCTCTGAGACGAGCTTAGACTCATCAAGCTTCAAGTTTGACCAACTTTCACATGAGATGGACCTCATTGACATGATCCATATTCTCATACGTAGCCTTGAGTTTCTCCCAAACTTCATACGCAGTGGTGAGTCCCTTGATATCAACCAAGATATCATTTGTGACTGCCATTTTGGCGTAAGTAATGGCTTTCTTATTCATTTTAGCCTAATCCTCATCTGACAAAGTAACACACTTATGTTCTACAAAAGCATCATTACAATCGTTCAGAAAAAGTATACCCTACATACGATCTTTCCAAAGATCAAAGCCATTGCTGTCAAATTTGCAAATCTCAAAAAGATTCTTTGTGTCAAATGTAGATGCACTGCCAGCCATTTTCAGCAAAAACTAAAACTGCAACAAAATGCTGAATACTTTCAGCCAATAGCAAGGTTGCTGAATATAACAGTAGGTACACAAACTTGCACTTCCAAAAGTGCCCAAGAAGCAGATATTTTGCTGCAATTTCGGTCCCAAAGGCTGATTACAGCATATAGATGAACCAAATCTGGTACATATGCATAAAAGACAGCTCCCACTTCAATAATACATCACCATAACGCCCAAATGCAATAACTCAAGTGCCATATGTACCACTGTTTCACTGCACAATGAGCATCCAGCAATACATGTACCAAGAGTAGCTGCCTTTTTTATAAAAAACATTTGATACATCCCAAGTCTAAATTTCTCCCACTCAACAGTGAATCCACTGTAATTTCACTATCAAAGCACAAATCGGCTCAAAATACATCATTGATGCAAAATGCCCCAAAATTTTTGCAATAAATCTGCCCCAATTGCATTAATACATCATCCGGAGTGTCAAATACGGGCAAATGTTGCAGAAATTTCAAAATTCTGCAAAACCCCCAAATTTCGGGGTTCAAATGTGCACAAATGTCAGTAAAATTGGCTTGAATGAGCAAAATTTCACTTCTACATGGAAAACCCCAAAATTTCCGGAGCAAATGCGCAAAATGTCTGCTATTTTTGGGTCAAATGTCTCTGTTATGCATGAACAGCATCAAATCTGGGAAAGTCCCAAATTTCGGGCACAAATCTGAGAACTGTGCAAACCCCCATCACTAAGCAAGGGGGCCCCAAATTTCGGGCACAAATCTGAGAACTCTGCTTACACACCCAAACCCCCGCTAGTAAGCAAGGGGGCTGGCTGGAGAAGAAGCAGGGGAATTGCTCGCAATAAAAATAATCTAAAAACGATGATCTACCCTGAAAATGTGACAAAAATGTTGACGTTGACCTGTCGAGAGCCTCCCGTGACCTGCGCCTGCTGATAGCCTCACATGAACTACACGTGCTTGAAAAAGTTGCCGCCTGCTGCCACGATCACACCTACAAGCTGTCGCCTGCTTGTGGGAGGTGATGACTTGCTAAAATGTGTGGCCTTGATGCGCATGCAGCTGCCTACTCAAAACAACCTATTGTTTTCTTCGCACACGCACGCTGAAGTTGACTTGCCTTGGCTTTCAGAAGCGTGCACACCTTTGTTGAAGCTCTGATACCAGTTTGAAGGGGAGAAAAAGTGCCCAAGTGGTGTGCGCAACGAGAATGCAGTGTGTTCAACAGTAGAGTGCAGAAAGAGTGGAGACTTGAATTGAGTGTACTGTTTTCTTCGCACACGCAAGCTGAAAATTGACTTGCCTTGGCTTCCGAAAGCGTGCACACCTTTGTTGAAGCTCTGATACCAGTTTGAAGGGGAGAAAAAGTGCCCAATTGGTGTGCGCAATGAGAATGCAGTGTGTTCAGCAGTAGAGTGCAAAGAGAGTGGAGACTTGAATTGAGTGTATATGAGTTTGGTACACACAAAGAATAACAGAATTTATTTATACTTAGGGTAGAGTACACACACACTTGCAAGCGTGCGGTCACATGTACAAGCAGGTATATACATGGAAAGTGTAGTGAAAGGCCTTTACACCCAATAGTGCACACTACATGCACGGGGATCAACTATATCCTGTTGTACGTCAATGACTTCTTATCACTAGCTCGGATTCTACTGCCATATCGAAGATTAAGGCCAAGCTTTTTACTACCTTTGAGATGACTAACCTTAGTCTGTTATCTTATTTCTTGGGGGATGTAGTTCTATCATGAGGATATGTATTTTTGAAACCTCACTTAACATGTGGATTAATTTTTAATCACATGGTTAAGTAAATGTTGCACATGTGAGATGCAACTGGGGTTAAAGTAAATCTACGAGCCCGGGACCCGAGGAAATCACGAGATGTCAAAGGCATTAGTTACTATAAGTTATGCGCATGGATACTTGGTGGTATCTAGTGCCAATTGTTGGCCTAGGTTATTCATTTGGCCATAAGTATCAGTTGGTGACACTAGAGAAGTAGCATTTAATGGTACCTAACGCCAATTTGATGGTCAAAGATGGCGCAGAGACACTCGAGAGTGAAAGATGCCTAGCCAATTTAATTATTGGCCAATCTGATTATTTTTCAAGGAACCGAAATAATTATTAGATTAATTTCCAGTATTTAAAGACTAAGAATTAATATTTAATTATGGATAATGTTGGAAAAACCATTTGGGAAGGCTACCACTTCTCAAAAATGTCCATGCAAGACTGAAAAACATCTTTTAGAGATTGGAGAGAGGCATTTTTAGTGTATTTAGCTTACAAGAGAGAGGGAGGAGATGTTGCTGGTCTGATTTGTAGACATTGGAGGACCTTTTGAGGCAACCAAGGGCATGAGAAGACCAATCAATAGCAAGTAACAACATCTATAAGCTGTTGAGACAGGGCAGCAACAGTAAATGACTGATTTTCTTCAGTTCTTTGCATCTACAAGCTATTGTGGCAGGGCAGTAGCTGCATTTGACTGATTTTCAATCATTCTTCATAACAAAACTCTGAATCTACTCTCTCTACAGCTTTCTCTCTCATCTCCCAGCCATTTCATAGCATTGCTTTGAAGATCTCAGCATTTGGACCCTTGGAGACTGAGAAATTACAAATTTCTTTGATGTGAATCCTAATTTATAGCAAAAATTAGGGTTTAGCAGTAGCCTCAAGAAGCGTGCCAGAAATTGGAAACTCCAAGTTTGGATTTTTCAGGGCTGAATGTGAATTTCAACTAAATTCAAGTGGAGGACTAGCCAACCATTGAATTTGGGGCATTTCCAACGTCTATGAAGTGGGTGAAGGCAAATTAAGTGCCCGAAACAAGGGGCAAAACAGATTGAAGACTTGGTGGTCACTTTAGACAGCAAGGGGAGTCTGGATTGTGAAGGGGATCGGAAAAATCCCATTGTAAATCAACTTCTTCTTCAATAAAGCTAAAGAACTACCGAAAGGCGCCAATTTTGGGGTCAATCAAGTGTGCATTGTCCAAAATCAATAGGTAAATTTGTATTTTCAGATTTGCATTAATTGTTTGCTGCTGTAATTAAGTTGTAATCAAGGATTTACCACCCTATCCGAGGAGAAAGACTGATTACAAATCCATTCTAAGGGAAGTATTTTTATCTCACAGCAAAAGTGTGCCCTTCAGCTAGTGGAACAATATTGCACCAATCAAACACGGCCTGTGACCACCCCTCGTGATCCCACTATCCATTTGTCGAAGCATACCCTAGGTAGCCCTTCCATGTACACACCTATCGATCTATTGTAGGCAAGCTTCTTTGGTTGATTCATACTAGGCCAAATTTAGCATACTCGGTTAGTATACTTTGTCAGTATTTTTCAACACCTAGGATGTCACATTGGATTGCTCATTTTTGTATGTTGAGATATTTGCAATGTACTTTTCATTATGAATTGACCTACAAACACGGTTTATGCTTACAGAATTACACCGATTCTAACTAGGCGGAAGATCCTGATACTCCGCGTTCCCATGGCGGTTGCCTCTTTTACACAGCTCCCATTTCTTGTTGGTCAAACCATAAGCAGAAGATGGTGGCGGCTTCCACGACAGAGACTGAGTACATGGCTCTCTTTGATGGTACCACTGAGGCCATCTATCTGAGGAGCTTGCTAGTTGCGCTTCAATTCCCTTGTGATTATCCTACACTAGTCTATTGAGACAACCAAAGTGCCATTACCCTTGCGGGCAACCTAATCATCACCCCTCAGACATGGCATGTGGGAGTCCACTTCCACTTTACCGAAGAGCAAGTTGAGCTAGGTACTATTCACCTAGAGTTTGTGCCTTCAAGCGACAATTTTGCAGACATTTTGACCAAAGTGGTCAATCGGCCGATCCTGCAATACATCCTACCTCTGATTGGCTTGGGTCCACCCTCCTCTACTTCTTCAGATTGACAAGGAGAGGGTGCTTTCCTCTTACTTCTCCCTCCAGTTTGAGAGGGGGTAGTTTCTTCTCTTGATCAATGATTATGTTTACAGTTTAGTTTTAGGCATTTCAAACATTTATTCTTTGTATTGTACTCAAGGACATTTGTAACTTTATCCGCACTGTGAGGATAACATGACTGTAAAAGGGCACTAAGACAAGTGAACAATTCCCCTGCAAGGGCATTGTCTAGTGGCATGGTTGAATCACATTCTCCATGAGTATGAAATCTTGCATACCCCCTTGCATTACCCCATGCATTGGCATTCTATTCATGTGAACATGCATCTGTGCATATTTATCCCTTTTCGGTCTTTCATGAATAGTCGACTCTGGATCCACCATATTCATGGCATTACACATGGCAATTCTCCATGGCAGTTTCCCCATGCTTGCTTGCTTGCTTGCTTGCTTGCTTGCTTTACTTGGCTTGCTAAGCTCACCATCATTTTTTTTGCCTCTCCATATATTCTCCATATGATTGGCGCATACACACTTCCATTATCCTTAGGCACTTATCCTAGTAAAGTGTGGACTAGGTTGGTTTGTTTTTTGAAGGACTTGGATTTGTTTCCTATCTAATACTTAATTGGTTGCCGCCCCTCCATTACCTATGTATTCAAACAACAAAAAAACAAAAAACCAAAACCTCCATTGTTGATTCTATCCGCCTTTGCAAGACTTGGTAGGCCCCTCGGCAGCTGACAAGCACCTTGGGTCCAATGCCCTGGCCTCTCTAGGGTGATCACTTGGGCTCCCTTGCTGAGATAATCATCGCCTCTGTAGTCTTGGCAGGCCACTCGGCAGCCAACGAGTACCCTTGGTCCGATGCCCTAGCTACTTCGCAGTGGGATGTCTTAAGGTAAACAAAACTTTAGGCTCGCCCCCTTTTCTAGCCCAGTTTTGGGCCTAATAGGGGATTTTGAGCTAAGAAATGTCATTAGTCTCTTCACTAGCCCCAAAACAACTTACTTTATGTCTATTTTAGACTTATTTTACTTAAAACCCTAAAATGGGGTGTGGTTCAAGAAAGTTAAGTGGGGGCTCCCAAACTTCTATTAAAAAGCACTTTGCCCTTGAATCTTCCCAATCTCGTTTTTGCAAATTTCAGGTCTTTCAGCTTGCTGCCCACACCTCAGATGCGGAGGACATCGTAGTCCAAGTTGGCCATTGCTGTCTACAACAGCCTGGCGCTTATTTTCAACCTCCGCCTACTCTTCAAAGTTGATTTCAACCTGCTAATTGTTGCTGCTAAGCTTCCCTACTGTCACCAACCTGCCACATCATCAACCAGCCTGCGTTTTGCTGTTGGAGCTGCCGCCTGTACAACTTTCTCTCTCCTTAGCTGCCGCCTCATATTACAGGCTGTCGCCAATGCTGGCTGCATTCGGCAGTTTTCACTCTCCTCAGCTGTTGCCCAACCATAACAAGCTGTGTTTTGCTGTTTTCTCTCTCCTCGCTTTGCGTTTACTGCGTATTCTCTCTCCTCTCTGCTGTCTACATAAAATCCAGCACTCACACTACTGCATTTGCTGGTGTTCGATATCCAGAGGCCGCTTTGCTATATTTCGAGATCTCTTCAGAGTACGACACACTCCAACTCATTACCCCTACCCTAATCCTCGAGATACAGGATTTTGTGGTACATTATTCACTCTTTGCATAGTGTGTTTGCTGCATGAGTATTGTATATTAAGCAATCATTCACTTCATTATTATTTACTATGTTCATTGTCTATGAGTAACCCTAACCCTAACTATGTTCTATGTTATCATTTTGTGCTTTGTCACACGATTGGTATTGTGTTTTTGTGTTTAGAGCATCTCATCATAGGGTTGTCCTAGCTTGCATACGAACCAAGGGCTCTCCTTGTTTGAGTATCTGTTACACCAAGATGTCATCTATGATGGCAAGATGTGATCTACAATGATGGTAATATATGATGCCAATAGAAACTACAAGGGTATACAATATACAGTGATGTGAGTACAATAGAGAGAGTGGGAAAATCTATAGATCTGCTAGCCCCATCCATAGGGGGTTGGGGAGTAGAATATGTCATACATAATTGGGGAGATGGTGTAAGGTAGTATCTAGTCTAATCTCCACTTTCTTCTAGGTACTGGTTGTGGTGTCGGAAAATCTCCCTCATCTCTCTTTGGTCTAGCTGTTGCGTCTATTACCCCAATCTCCATGGTCGGCGTGATGCTCTAATCTCCTCAACTCTTTGCACTATCACCCCCCTTTGTGTCAATCATGTGTGTGCAGTCATCATTTGGAAGAAGTCAATGAGCTGTAACTTCCTACCTTCCCTATGTGTCATGCCATCTTCTAAAAGTGACGTATGGAGTCTTTGGATCTCGATCAGGAAGCAGCCTAATCAGCATTGATCTAGTGACTCCATGACAAATCTCAAAGAAAAGTCAACCCTTAGTGCTTCTCACTCTCTATCTCCACCTGACACAATTTACAATCTGCTCTGTGTAAGAGATATGAGCTACTCTCCCTATCTCAATCTCAAGCTAATGAGATGAGACCCTAAGCTTACAAATGGTAACACGCATCTGCTATGACATGTATACATCCAAATATCCAAGTGTCACAATAAAGTTGCTTGCTATGGTCCTCAAAAAATGGTCTCTGTAGTAGAACATCTTCGTAGGGAGGGGTTTTCGAGGTGAGATCCATGTGTGTGATGTACGTGTAGTTGGTAGAGATCCTATCACGAGGACAAAAGTTTCTCTCTAAGTGAGAGAGGTGTATGGAGGGGGAGTCAAGGCCATACTGGAAGTGGGGCATGTGATTCGTGTCAATTCCAAAACCTATAAGCCATTGCTCTGTTCGAATATCAAGCTCTTTCATGTGTGTTTGACCGACATGAGCTGGACACAGCTAGTCTGGCTAGATCAGTTAGGTACATTAAATAAGTCGGTTCTACTTCTGGTGTGAATGGTCTTTATGACCTTAGGTTGTATATGCACTAAAGTGTGTTTTGAATGAATAATGAGAAGAATGGAGAGAGGAAGTATGTTGCTTCACTCTGGGTTGCTCTCTTTTCTCCATCCATAAAAATGAACATGGTATCAGAGCCATGAATGGGCTCACTAGTGGAATGCACTGAAGAAGAAGACTTGAAGACTCACTTGAAGGGCTGGAAAAAGAAGAGGACTGACTGTCATTTCCATCAATGGTCACACAGAGGTATGCATTGTTGAGCATTGGATTCCTATTGCTTGAAGGAGGAGTTGTGGCTTGTTGAGGAGTCTTCCAAGGCTTGATTGAGTATTAGTGTGGGCCCTATCATGATCATTATCATCGAATGGTCCTGTTGTACACTCATGACAGACCTACGTGTTTGCGCCTCATGAAGGCATGACTCCTACTAAAGCCAAATCGACATGAGTACTATATAAGAAGTCATCAAATGCTTGTGAGCATACATTGGAAGGTAGTTCAAGGTTACAAGAAGCCATTGCTTGTGTTGGAGCTCTGTTATGAGCTAAAATCAGAGTACACAGACCTGGGACAGAAGGTTGAACTGCTGTATACAGAGTATACATAGCATATGCAACACTTTGGAAAAGCCTTGAAGCTCTCTGACATGCTTTATGGACCTCATTGGAGCCTAGGAGCACTCTGGAAGACATATGTATCAGTTCTCATGCCTTTGAGCTGAAATCCTTGAAGAAAATACTCAGATCTGGAAGTGTAAACAGGCTGGAAACCTGTCTCAAAACAGTGGGCAGCAAGCATTAGCTTCCATTGAAGCATTACATAACACTTGGCTGGCATTTGTCATATGTATGACATGGGATATGTCTCCTGGAGGTTTTATGGATTGAGTTGAGCATTAAGTGATCATGGGAGTTGGAGTCTAAGGCTGGTAATTACTGCAGTGACATTGTCTTAGTGGTTGCAAGCAGTAAATGCAATCTATGACTTGGATTCATGAAGACAGGATGCCTATAGTTACCCGAATGCTCATGTATTGAACCTAACACTTCAAAGTGAATGTCTGACATGATTTGAGGCTGTTTTGGAGCTGGATAGACTTTGGTTTACTGAGAAGTTGCTGATTGCAATCTGTAAGCAGAAGGTTTGACACTTATACCTGCTATCTATGCACTGACTTGTGCCCCGTTGGTTATGCTTGGACTGCTACATGTACTAGCAGATGTCTATGAAGGTTTGGGACATGTATGACATGTATATCACTCAGTTTTGGGCTTGAAATCACTGCTGGTCATTCACAGAATTACAGTTTTCAGAATGCATGTATGTATCCTGGCAGTGAGGTTGGAAGAGTTTCAACTGAAGTAAATACATTGAATCTGTATTGACTATTTTGCCTACAGGTTAGGCCACTTGGTTGTGGGCTGTTTTGGATTGTCAGTGGGCTGAAATACCCTGTTTTTTTACTGCAATTAATTGCAAAAAACTGTCATAATCCATAAATAAAGAAGCCAGGGATCCAAACTGGTGCACCATACATCATGGCTCGTGTAACCAGCAGATCAAATAGTCATCTCTGTGTGCTATAGCAAACCCTCAAATGTCAATGGGTGCCAAACATAAAAGTTATGATAAGTTATACTGGCAGATACTAGGTGGTGCTTGGTGTAAGTTTTGGCCAAGGGTATTTATTTGGCCAATAAGTCTCAGTGGTGACATTAAGAACTAGGCATTAACCAATTACTTAATGCTAATGTATAGAACCACTTGGGAGTAAAAATAGTTTGGCCAATTTAATTTTGAACGGGCATATTAAATTTTTTATACAGGGACATATCGCTGAAAAATCTAATTTGAAGGCCGCCACTTGGCAAAACTTGCCCATCCAAGTGAGGGAGACTTTTGGGGGCTGGTTTGGCCTCATTCAAGCATCGTGGAGGTTGGGAGAGGAAGAAAGAGAGCTACAGCTGCAATTTTCCAGCCATCGGTGATCAACCCAACCATTGGGGATTGTCAAAGAACTGCTTCTAGCTGATCACAATGCCATTGGAGGCAAGTGACAGCCCTTGTATGCTGTCTACAGGCTACCAACATCAATTTTGGAAATTGGGGCCCACATGGGTAGGCAACACCATGTGTGACTCCAATTAATGGTGGGTTGTGGTCAATTAGCCATTTCTGGCAGGGCAGCAACAAATTTGAGCACTTTCTCGTAGACATAAATCAAAATTTTCTCTCTTCAGCTTTCTCTTTGCTCTACAAGAAATCCCCTCAGTCATTTTCAAGCTTTGGTGAAGAGCATCTATGTTTTTTCTGTTGTAGACCCTAATTGCAGCAAAAATTAGGGTTTCGTCTTAGGACTTGAAATCAGCGACTAGAATTCAAGCATTTGCCAGAGATTTCAAAAAGCTAGCTATCCCAATTGCATTTGGGGTTAGATTTGACCAACTGAGGGTCAATCAAAGGCCAATCCTTGGATGAACTAAGGGACAAATTGATAAGAAGATTTGGACGTCATTTAAGGCAGCAAGAGCCATTGGCAAGCGAAAGAGATTGGAGCAATCTCAGTATACTCATCCGGTTCTAATACAAGTTAAAGAAATACCTCAAGGGGCGCCAATTTTTGGGGTTCAGTTTATGTGAACTTTATTCTTGCTGTAATTAGTGCTTAATTAGGTTATATACCCCCCTATCTGAGAAGGAAGGCTGGTTTCATGTGACCCTTGCTATTGAGCTCCAATCAAAAGCAAGCTGAGGAACACTATTAGATGGCCAAATCAGACCCTGAAACACAACAAGGAGGAGGTTGGAGGTTGCCATAGGCTAAAACAGAGTTACCAACATGTGGATGATGGGCGCCAAGTTTGGCAACACGTGAGAAGCCTCCAGGAACTTAGATGTCCTGCATATCAAGGTGTGGACAGCAATGGAGAGTGCTAGCAAGTGAATCTTATAATGAAGAATGAATGAGAGAGGTGTGTGGTGACAATGACTAACCCTATTTATTGGGAACATTTGGGCTTTTGTCCTACCATGCATAATAAATGCCAATTATGCAAATAGAGTGTTTTTTGGGACTAAAAATGGAGACCGAGTTTAGGGATTAATGTAGTACAGCTATTCATTAATGCACTAAATGACTTTCCTTGCTCAACAGCCCCTCAAGCTTAAAAAGACGCGCTAAAGAGAACTCAAAGTGGCCTCCAAAGAGAGGATACTATCCTCGTCTCCATGTTGGACAAGATGCAAAAGCGTAGCCACTAAGTCATGGCTGAAACATCCAAGGCTTCAATCCAGGTAGAACCTATAGGTACTAGATAATCAATAGTGAAATGGCAGCTTGAGGAGAGCCTCTCTATCTAAAGGTCAATCACACATGTAAGGGCTTTTCGCCAAGGTGAGTGAAGGACAGCACAACAAGTAGTAACCTTCTTTGAAATTGGAGGAGGAAGATTTCCCTCTAAAGCCCCCTTTACATCCCCCTTTGAAGAAGATAGAGAATCCAGAAACTCATGAATCACAACCTCCAATGTGTCTAATGACAAAGGACAACCAATAATGCCAAAGAAGGTATCTAAGATTGCAATGGAACAGAGCTGATAGATCCCAAAGATGTCCTCCCAATACTGAGTGGAAGAGGGATAGGAGGGACGGGTATCTAAGATCCACACAGAAAGGGGGGGGGGGGGAGGTATCACAAATGATCTCCTCTACTCTGATACCATGTGGAGAAACAATAGGGTTTGTGGGCAGGGACACAAAGTATGTGTAGTGAACATGGTGACAAAGAACTCAAAAGCATAGAAGAAGAATGAAGATGAATCAGCAATCATGCATACACACACACACACACACCTAGTAAACAAAATCAGCATGATCATTTTTACCACATACATCATGTCTGACAGCCAGCTTGTATTAAAGGCTCCATATCAATATGGGAGGTTGCCATGGGAGCTTATGAGTAGCATCTCAGGTACTGAGAATATACTTGACGACAAAGCACAAACGTACCAAACCACTAAATACTAGCATGGGAGGTTACCACGTATAGATGCAGATTGTAATATACAAGATGGCAATCATGCATGAACACAACTAAAAAAGAAAATCAACATGATTGCTGCTACAAGATGTGTGTTCGCGCATCATTGCCAGCTTCTGAGTAGCATCTCAGGTACTGAGAATATACTTGATGACAAAGCACAAACATACTAAACCACAAAATACTAGCATGGGAGGTTACCATGGATAGATGCACATTGTAAAGTACAAGATGGCAATCATGCATGAACACAACTAAAAAAGAAAATCAACATCATTGCTGCTAGAAGATGTGTGTTCATGCATGATTGCCACTTCTATGAGAGGGTCCCTATCAATATGGGAGGTCGCCCTGGGAGCTTACAACTACCATTGCTAAGGTAGTGAGAATATATATGACACAGTGGACAAACATACAAGATGACTACCTACTTGTATCAGATGTCACCACAGATAGATACAGTGCAGATCGGAATCTACAAACAGATACATTCCTGCAAATGTTAAAACTTACCACAATCATATCTTGGATACGATTTGTTTGAATCTTCCTATGGGGGCGAACAATTTCATCTACCTGAATAGAAGCAGCGCCATGAAATTTGAGAAGATAGAAGTTAAGGGTCTTATCAAGACAGAAACAAAGAGTAAAGACCAAACAGTGGAGTTGAAGACTTACCTTTACAGCATCAACCTCAAGCTGTATTTCAACCAGTCGATCAAGCAAGCAATCATGTTCCTGAGGCATTTCCACTTCATTATTACATGCATGAATGTTTGAATTGGTCTAAGTAAACTTACATGCATGAAGGTTTGAATTGGTCTAAGTAAACTTACATGCATGAATGTTTGAACATGAAGAGATAGCAGGCACACTTGACAAGGATCCTTCCACTATAGTTGACATTAAAGAAAGAACGACATACTAGGATATGTCCAAGGACTATGTGAAATACAAAGTAATTACAAACACACTGCTTGTCATGAGCACATGTATTTTTGAAACCTCACTTAACATGTGGATTAATTTTTTATTACATGGTTAAGTAAATGTTGCACATGTGAGGTGTAACTACGGTTAGAGTAAATTTACGAGCCCAAGACCCAAGGAAATCACAATATGTCAAAGGCAAAAGTTGCTATTAGTTATGCCGCATAGGTACTTGGTGGTATCTATGTTGTGCTAAGAGATGCACTTAGCCACTTAAACAACCCCCAAAACATGCTTATTTTAGGCTTATTTTAGCCAAAACCCTAAAACGGGGAGCGGATCGAGAAAGTTAAGTGGGAGAGAATCTAGAACCCTAATTTTCTCTAAATTGGCAGCCAGACCTCCACTCTTTCACAATCTCGTTTTTGCAAGTTTCAGGTGTTACCAGATTGCTGCCCACACCCTGGTCACAGAGGACATCTCCGCCCTTGCTGTCCATCACTGTTCCCTACAGTCTGGCGCCTATTTCCAGCCCTCCACACACTGATTGCTGCTGTTTCTGTCTGACAGCTAACTTCTGCGTTTGCAAGCTCCAGCTGCCGCCCTGACAGTTTGCTCTCTCCTGTCTGCAGTCGCTGCAGTCTTTCTCTCTCTTACAGGCTGTCCTGCCTGCGTTTTCAGTTTTTCTCTCTCCTGCAAGCTCCGTTTTTAGTATTTCTCTCTCCTACGGGCTATCTTGCTTGCGTTTTTAGTCTTTCTCTCTCCTCACTGCTGTCTGCATCAGATCCAACTTCTCACTGCTGCGTTTGCTGGTGTTCGATATCCGGAGGCTGCCTTGCTGCGATTCGGGATCCGTTCGGAGTACGACACACTCTCCAGCTCATTACCCCTGCCCTGATCCTAGAGATACAAGAGTTCGAGGTTTAGTATTCATTCACTGCATAGTGTGTTTGCTGCATGAGCATCATATTATTAGTAGTCATATCATTTCATTTATTCACTGTGTTCATTGTCTCTGAGTTACTCTAACACTAACCCTAACTGTGTTATTTTTATCAGTCTGTGCTTTGTCGTACAGTTTCTGTTTATGTTTTTGTGTTAGGGTATTTTTCTTTACATGGTATCAGAGCCTGGTACTCTCTGAGAAACCTAGGCCTTTAATCTGAAAGCTCTTCACAAGAAGCAAGAACAACAGTAGGTTCAAATGACTCGAACACATCAACACCGATTCAGTCTCCAAATCAGCCTATGCTGAGAACTGAGCGAGAGTGGGCCGATCAGCTTGCTCCACAAAGTTCCGATATGGTGGGAGAAACATCTGAGTACATGGAAGAAAAGATAGGCAAGCTGACCTCTGAAGAATATAAACTGATCATAGCCTATCGACAAAAGAAGGTTGAGAAGCTCTCCCGAAGGATTGCCCTTCAAGAAAAGCTTCTAAATGAAGGTATGCATGGATTTCACTCTTCAGATGTTGCACGTAAGTCTGATGATGTTGCAGGACCGTCGAGACCTCCATCAGGGATGGGCCTCCCTCTTGGAGAGCAAGATCCGGAGTATTTCCATTTTTTCAGACTCTTCCGTCCTCTCCGGTGCAAGGTACTTTTGATTCGTCTTTTGTGCCTTCTTCTTTTACCTCTTTTATTTTACAATATACTGGTAGGGATCATGTGGAAGAAAGAGTCCAGTCTGTTGACTACGGAAAAGGTCCTCTAGAGAACCAATTCTTGTATGTTAATACACGTCGCGGGGATTATAAGAAAAAGTCAGGTAACTCTTCTTCTGTCCTTCCTTCTTTTCCGTCTACTTCACATAATCAAAATGAATTTGGTGTTTCTTTCACTTCAATACATGGTGTATCATCATCTTCGTAGTTTCATTTTCAGTCTTTAAATGATAAAAATGAACAAAAAGAATCTGCACCTTATACACCTCACTTTCAAAACCCACCCATCCCACCACATTCTTCCGCTGCTTCACCACTTCCATTTACACCATTTACATTTCCATTTCAGACATCTCATTTCGCACCGCACATCACACCGGGGGGTTATGGAAACATAGGCACATCCTTTAGAACCTCATCCTTCCCTCAACCGGGTGGTGTTCCACCTACCTCATACACACTTTTAGGATCATTGTAGCCTAGGTATCCCACTCAGTCTCTCCCAAGTATGGATCAGTCGCCTCCACAGTTTGCCTCCATGGCATTGCCTAGTGGACCTTCTGGTCATAATGCTATGTCTCAGCCTTACTTTGGACAAGGCTATTGTATCCCAATGCCTCCATCTACACCGGCACCTTATGGAAACATTCATATTCAAGTGCCTCCACATCAATCGGCACTCATTGGACACTCACAACCTACTTCTGCCTACCCATCTCTTCCCTCTCCTTACTCTTATCAGACACTCTCACCTCCACCATCTTTCCCACCATCATCTTACTCCACCCACCCAACACCTCATGGTTCTAGCTCATCTTCTGTCAAGAATGAATTTAATGACAAGACTCATTTTAACGGGTCAAACTTTACTACTTGGTCGAATTTGATGAGACATGTCATTGATTCACAGAACCTATGGGATCTAGTGCAGGGATTGGAACCCCAACTCGATCCCGCATTTGTTCCATACGAGATCGCCGCTCATGGAAGGCTAGGAATGCCTCCGCTATTGTCGAGTTAATGCAAGGCTTATTGCCAAAATGTCATTCTCAGCTTCAACATTTTGACTTAGCGTCAGAGCGATGGGGACACTTGACTGACTGCTATGTGGCTTGAGATAGGACCTGTCGTATTAATCTTGACCATGAGCTTCAGCTTTCCAAAATCACTGACCGGGATGACTTGAAAGTCAAGTTGGCTGAGTATCGACGTCTCCTCGCTGAATTCTCCACTACAGGGACTCCCAAGTCCTCTGATGATCAAATCACATTGTTCCTAAATAAACTCCCCAAGAAATACTTCAATTTTGTGGAAGGAACAGTTTCAAAGCCTACCGTGCCTACATTCTATGAATTTGAGTGTCAGCTATTGCGTTACACACAGTTGTTCGATCAGTTTCATACGAATTCCTCTTCAGAGGGGGCTCTTCATGCTCATTCTGAGAAAGGGCAACAAGGGAAGGGCAAACCAAACCAAACCTCCACTCAAAATCAAAATCAAACTCAAAAGCTAAATCAATCTGGGGATTCTTAAGGAAACTCCCAGTCACAACTCAAACCTAGGTGGCAGAATGTACCTAAAAAGAATAGGTATTGC
>NW_028229844.1:0-60938 GCF_053477565.2 Lygodium microphyllum | reverse complement strand
ATTACCGGGAGGTGAGCACAGTTCCCCCTGGGCGCCAAAATGCAAACAACAATGTTGAATGCTACTACTGTAGTAAAATGGGTCACATGGCTAAAGACTGCTATAAAAAGTAGAATGACATCATGAATGGAAAATTGCAACAAGGGAATTATGCATCTTCTAGTAGACAGAGTGATGACAGAAATGAGCATTTGTTTATGGTGCAGCATATGAACAATTCTGTGACAAGTGCAGAAGAAAGCAACGAAGTGTGGTATGTTGACTCAGGTTGCGTCAAACCACACGACATGTCATGCAGAATGGATGCACGATGCAAGGAAAATGAAAAAACCAGGATTTGTGGAGACTGGTGATGATACTGCACATCCTATTATGCAGATTGGAAAGTTTCCTTTGTCTATGCAGGATGGGAAAAAGAAATACCTATCGGATGTATTTCATGTCCCGAATATCACCAAGAACCTGGTTTCTGTTGGTCAAATGGTTGAGCAGGGATTGCAGGTCAGATTTAATCCTCATGGATGCTTTGTTGAGGATATGAAAAATAAAGGTCACTTGATAGCAAAAGGAAAGAAGAAGGGCAGAATGTTTACATACATTGGATGTAGACATGCCTGAATTGAGTGCAGCAATGTTTGCACATGGGACCGGTGTAGTTGCAGATATTGATATCTGGCATAAACACATTGGTCATATTAATGTACAACGACTTAAATCAATGCAGGCCCAAAATATTGTTGCAGGATTGCCTAAATTCAAGGTTGTAGAAATGCATAAGGTATGTGAAGCCTGTTAATTTGGAAAACAGGCAAGGAAACCATTTCCTAGACATGTTCAAGAGAGTAAGAAGCCATTGGAATTAATCCTCTGATGTATGGACTACTAAAGCTGCATCTATTGGAGGCTGTCATTATTTTATTACTTTTATTGATGACTATAGCAAAAAAGTTTGGGTGTATTTTATGAAAAAGAAAAGTGAAGTTTTTGGGCATTTCAAAACTCTTAAAGCTATGGTTGAAAAAGAAACAGGCCTGCAAATAAAATGCCTAAGGTCAAATGGAGGGGGAGAGTACCTCTCAAATGAGTTTGCAAGGTTCTTGCAGGAGCATGGCATAAAGTAGCAATATTCATGTAGTCATACCCCATAGCAAGATGGAATTGTAGAAAGAAAAAACAGGCATATTAGAGAGGTATCTCGTGCCATGCTCAATGAAAAAGACCTGCCAGATTTTTACTGGGCTGAGGCAGTTGCTACAATAGTCTACATAATGAACAGGACTCCCACTGCAACAATACATGGCATGACTCCAGAGGAGAGGTATACTGGTAGAAAACCAGATATTTCTCATTTGAAGATTTTTGGTTGCATTGCCTATGTTCATGTGCCAGATGAGTTGAGATCCAAGTTGGATCCAAAAGCTGAGAAGTGCATCTTTATTGGTTACTCTCTGCACTAGAAAGGGTATAGATGCTATAACCCTTCTACTCGTAAGTTTACAGTGAGCAGAGATGTTGTTTTTGATGAGATGAGTAGCTGGTATAAACCAGTAAATGTGATTGATAATGTAGATGCACAAAATGGTAATGCTGCATAGAATTCATAGCAGCAGTCACAGGATATTAGTGGACCTGGAGTGTCCTCTAGTAGTGGTTCACATTCTTCACCATGGACAGGCAGATTGAGATCAGGAGAATCTTCTCAAAGCAATGCAGATAGTGGTATGCAGGTATCACGAAAAGAAAAAGAGAAGGTAGTTCAGCCTATGTTTGATGTGAATGCAGGTCACTCTTATGTGGATGGTGAATCCAATGGCTCAGAACAGAGCATTAATGATGAGTTGGGTATTCCTTCTGTTGTTACACCTGGACTAAGGAAGACCATGGATGTTTTGAGAGCATATGGAAGTGAGCCTACTTTGTGCAGGTCTACTAGAGCTAGGTATCCTGTGGACAGGCTGAAATATGATGGATTTACAGCCATTCACTATGCCTATATAGTCAAAGTGATACAGGAACCAGAACCCACTTCTTTTGAATAAGCCATGGGAAAAGGAAAATGGGAGAAAGCCATGGATGAAGAAATGGATGCTTTGGAAGCAAATGCTACATGGGAATTGGTACCTTTGCCTAAAGATAAGAATGCAATTGGTTGTAAGTGGGTTTATAAGGTGAAGTACAATGCAGATGGCTCTGTGAACAGATACAAGGCAAGATTAGTAGTTAAGGGGTATGCACAAACATATGGCATTGATTATGAAGAAACATTCAGTCCGGTTGCAAGGATGGAAACCGTAAGAGCAGTCATTGCTATGGCTGCATCAAAGGGATGGTCTTTACATCAGATGGATATAAAGAATGCCTTCTTGCATGGTGATTTGCAAGAAGAGGTCTATATGGAGTAGCCACCAGGTTATGTGCATGCTGTTCATCCTGAGTTTGTTTGCAGGTTGAAGAAAGCCTTGTATGGCTTGAAGCAAGCACCTAGAGCATGGTCTGACAAGATAGGACAGTATCTTGTCACTATTGGCTTTCAGATTTCCAAGGCAGATTTCTCACTTTATGTGAGAAAAACAGAGAAAGGTATTATGCTACTTTTCATTTATGTTGATGATTTGATTATCACAGGTGATAGTGATGAAGATATCCTTCATGTGAAAATGCTCTTGAAGCAGAAGTTTGAGATGAAGGATTTGGGAGAGCTGCATTATTTCTTGGGCATTGAGGTGATTAGATCACCAAGTGGGATATGGCTCTTGCAGAGGCAGTATGGATTGGACATGCTGTCCAAATATGGGATGACAGGCTGTAAGCCTATTTCAGTTCCTTTGGAGTAGAATGTGAAGTTGAGCGTAGATGCAGGTGAGCTTCTCAAAGACCCTACTATGTACAGACACATAGTAGAAAGTTTGATTTATATATTGACTATTACCAGGCCAGATTTGAGCTATGCTGTTGGATTGGTAAGTCAGTTTATGCAGGCTCCAAGGAAACCACATTTGGATGCGGCTAGATGCATACTCAGGTATGTGAAGTCCACATTGCAGTATGGACTATTTTTTGAGACTGGGGTTCAGATACAGTTGCATGGATACACTGATGCTGATTGGGCTGGTAGTATTTCTGATAGACGATCTACCAGTGGATATGTGTTCTCTTTTGGGAGTGCTACAGTCACTTGGAGAATCAAGAAACAACCTACAATTGCCTTGTCGAGCACAGAGGCTGAGTATAGGGGTGTAGCAATGGCTTCATGTCAGGTAGCTTGGTTGCATAAGCTACTTTATGATATGCATCAGTCTACAGATGGGCCAGTTGTCATTTATTGTGACAACATGAGTAGTATACACTTGGAAAATAAGCCAGTCTATCATGCTAGAACAAAGCACATTGAGGTGCATTATCACTATGTGCAAGAGAGAGTTTTACTAGGTCTTATTGATCTAGTTTATGTCGGCACAGAGGATCAGGTAGATGACATATTTACGAAGGCATTGGGCGCAGAGAATTTGTGCAAGTTCAGAGACCTACTTGGTGTGCAGGAATTGGGATTAAGCTCGAGGGGGAGTGTTGAGATATCGAGCTCCACTCGTGATATGCCAGGGTGACCGTTGTGCATTTATGTCACCGACTTGTTAGTTGCAGATGCGGTTGGTACACCGCCCATGAATAATAGCTAGATGACATCTATCCTTATCTACTCTAGTTTGTGGCTCAATTAGTATGCCACCTTAGCTAGTTGAGTTTGGTTTGAGACCCATATATAGGGTTCTTCTATTTCTATGTACTAGTGTATCTTGACATTTAGTTTTGCCCTCCCATGGTTGTTCCAGGGAAAAAGAGAAGTTCTCTCTATTGTATGGCTATGGCAGCTTGCCTAGGAGAAAGGGGGCGAGCAAAAAGTAACTGAGGTTTTGCCCTCTTCCAACTCCTGGGACCCTAAACTTGGCCTGGGACCCTTCAAATTTGCATGATAAGAAGTGATGACCTGCTATTTTAACAATTTTACCTCCAGATATGTCTGAGTCTCCAGCCATAGCTCCTGCTTGCTCCAAAAAGATGAAGTTAAATGTAGTCTTTCTTGTTGTACCTGTACCTGTAAGCTGAGTAACTAAGGATTTGAGAATGAAGAAAATGGGAAAGGAGAAAAGGACCAAAGCCTAAAGCTCTGATACCACTTGTAATGAAAGAAGCTGAGAGGAGAGAGAAGAAGAGTTGGAGAGAGAGAGAGTGAGCAAGAAGAAGAAGGAAGAAGACTAGAAAAAGAGAGAGAAAGAGAGAAAATTGGAGAGAAGGAAGGAGGAAGCCATGGAAGCCGGAGATGAAGGTGAAGAGTATGATCTTGATAATTACTGGTTGCCCTAATCTCAGGCTCTTACACCTTAAATACCCCGGTTAGTGTGAAGGGGTGTCTAAACCCTAATCGATGTGTATCCTGCTTGTTACAATGCAAACATGCAACTCTTAGGCTCAAGGATCCAAGGAGAAGACCATCTTGGTTTTGGACTTTACTTGTCTGTCAGCACTTTGGAGAGACTCAACTTATGGTACTCAGAGAGCTTGCAAGATATTTTGAATGGCTTCACCAATGGGGAAATACTTTCTAGAAGAAAACAAACAACAAGCTTTGAAGATGGAAGTCATGCATTTGAGGCAATTGGTTTACTGCTTGGAATGGAGCATTTGCCAGAGAATAAGCAAATAGAGTTCTCGAAAGCTCTTCTGGTGCCACTATGCAACCAAGAGGATTTATTGCTACTCAACCCTTCCATTTCGATTGGTGGCAACTAATTTTGGTGCTGATATAACATAAGATGAAGAGATCGTGGACCATAAATTGATCAAATGTAACCGTCAAGAAAACGGTGTGCTTGAAATTGTCTTCGAAAGTGGAGAAACATCATATTGTCTATCAGATTAGAACAGAAGATGCAACAAGAACTTTATTTGCCTTTCAAATCATGTGTCATGATGTGGCCGCTATTGATGTGAACATGGGATGTCCAAAATCCCTTTCATTAAGTTGAGGCATGGGCGCAACACTTTTATTCCGATCAGAGACCATACATGAGAAAGATTTTCAGCACATAAAAAATGCAACTAAGAATTCGTAAAGAGATGGAAAAGCTCAGCAACTTATAAAAGCAATGTGGGGAGGGAGAGAGAAAAACGAAGGTGGACTGATTGAATGAAATGACCAAAGTGATGATGATGGCTTGGAAACGTACGATGACAGGAAAAGTGGCTCATGATATCAACAAAAATATAAGCTTTTCTATGAATCACAAGAAAGAGCCATCAATGAAGGCTTTGTTTAAGTTTAAAAAAGCCGCTACAGGAGGCCGATGGGGATCATCATGTCAGAGGGGAATGAGGATGAAGCCGTGAGGAAGAAGATCAAATGGCATGAGTCGACACAGAGCCAAAGGTGGTGGACAAAGTTTCAGACACCAAAGAAGGTACTGAATACTAAAGCCGATGGTGGCGGACAAAGTTTCAGAGATCGAAGGTGTTAAAAAGGATGACGAAGAGGGAGGGCATCATTGAGCGGTAGAAGAAGAATGAGTAGCAAAATTGATGAGGGAGAAGCTGAGAGTGACGAAGGAGGATGAAAAGGAAGTTGAGGAGCTCGGAGAAGATGAAGGAAAAGGAGTGTTGCGTGGTCCTGAACATGGTAGAAAATAGTCAAACGACAGATTGGGAATGGTGTGCTCTGCGTAAACCAAGAAGTCCACTTATGGTTGTTGTGACAGAAGGTGAAGCAGTATAAGAGAGATGGGACAAAAAATTCATCATAATCGAGTGTATCATAATGGCTGAAGAAAGAGTTTGCAATAAATTCTTCATCTCATTGATAAAAAAGGAAGAAGCACTCGATGATGAAGTAGGTGGAGTATTCGAAGAGTCTCCCATCTCCACGATCAGAAGCGACGCTTTCACGTCGGGTTCACTAGGTGTTGCATGATAAAATAATACATGTGGTGCTCATGAATGTCGCTCGCAGTAGGGACACTTGGCAAGATGGGAGCAAAAGATAAGGAAAATACTTAAATCAAGCTAAATACATGGGGTAAGGAATAGGTAAGATTCTTTTTCCATCGATTAGATATGTTGGCATGATGTGGAGAAGTGGAAACAAAATTTTCACTTCAAAGTTTGAGAGCTTAATTTGTCATGAAGATGAGAATTGAAGTGTTTTTGTTAGTGTAGATAGGGCACTTCCAAGTTGATGATTACATTTGAGTGCATTCAGAGTCAAAGACTTTACGTTGGAGAAGGAGGCTTAGGAAAGCCAATTATGCTTTAACACAAGTGAGGTATAATCTTTGGCCATGCAAATCATCACCTTCCACTACACCTCTTTTTGAATTCAATCCTCCACAAGTTTGGCACGTTTAATATTTGATCATCTATTCACTACACTATCAAATGAAGACAGCCTGCACCATAGAACACAAATGTATGGAAATCAAGAGATATCAAATGTCTTACAGGTCAATTCTCTGGCGATGAATTGCAAGATTGTTGATCTTATGCAACAAGAAAATTTGGGTGTTGAGAATTCTCAGCAAAAAGTGTTCTTTGCTAAAATAGTTAAGCAAAAAGATTTGGGTGCTGTTTATACACAGCAAATTTGTGTTTACTAGGGTATTTGCACCAAAAGCTGAAATTTGTAGGTTAGAGCAAAGAAGCCAGAGTACATCGACAATATAAGACAATTGACAATAAGGTTAAGTTACCTTTGGACAATTTTGATGATTTGCCAAAGTTTACACCATTTATGGAGATGGATAGGGTTAAGATTGCAGTCATGGGATGGTCTGATGATCAACAAGCCAAAGATGATCTGGAAGCTGTGATGAACTATGACAAGCTATTGGATGCAGAGATGATCTACAAAGACATACCTACTTTGATTCTTCCATATGATCCACAAGGATGCCGTGTTAATCTATGTCATCTTACCTACTTGTCATATTACCCAGATGATTACCCATATGATCCTAGTGAGAACAATGTTGCAAGTGGTAAACAAGTTGGCACATGTCGGAGGATGTGCAGGTTTGGAGGGGGCGGATGTCGTGATGCTGCACGTCCACCACTGCAAATATGAGGGCGCAATTTTCTGCCAAGAAATTTATCAATTTAGTCAGTGTCATTAGGAGTTTATTTCCCATTTTGTTTATCTTTTGTGCTTGCATTTGCATGATGCATGAGCACATGTAGTTAGGCTAGGCATGATTTCTTCAATGCATTCATAATTTTTGTGTGGAAGCATTGCTTGATTGATTGCAAAGCATGGATTCTAATTTGTAAACCGCACAAGTGATTGGGCATGAAGTTCTTTTTCAAAATATATTATTGATAGGGAACATTGCACAGAAACATGTAATCCTTTGAAGGCTCAAGGATCCAAGGAAAAGACCATCTTGGTTTCGCACTTTGCTTATGCATCAACACTTTGGAGAGGTTGAACTTATGGTACTCAAAGAGCTTGCAAGATATTTTGACTAGCTTTACCAATGGGGAATAGTTTCTAGAAGAAAACAAACAACAAGCTTTGAAGATGGAAGTCATGCATTTGATGCAATTGGTTCACTCCTTAGAATGGAGGATTTTCTAGAGAATAAGCAAACAAAGTTCTCGACAGCTCTTCTGGTGCCACTATGTAGCCAAGAGGATTCACTGCTACTCAACCCTTCCATTTCGATTGTTGGGGCAACTAATTTTGGTGTTGATATAACATAAGGTGAACTTAGATCATGGACCATAAATTGATCAAATGTAACTGTCAAGAAAACGGTGTGCTTGAAAGTGTTGATTTTGTGAAAAAGACATCAAAAGAGGTTGTTTTTAGAACTTTAGAAGTGGAGAAACATCGTGTTGTCTATCAGATTGGAACAACATATGCAACAAGAACTTTATTTGCCTCTCAAATTGTGTGTTATAATGTGGCTGCTATTGATGTGAACATGGGATGCACAAAATCCTTTCCATTAAGTGGAGGCACGGGCACAACACTTTTATTCTGATCAGAGACCATACATGAGAAAGATTTTTAGCACATGAAAGAAGCAACTAAGAACTCGTAAAGAGGAGGAAAAGATCAGCAACTTATAAAAGTGACGTGGGAAGGGAGAGAGAAAACAAAGGTGGGCTGATCGAATGGAATGATGAAAGTGATAATGATGGCCTTGAAATGTAGGATGACAAGAAAAGCTGTTGATGATATCAACAAAAATATAAGCTTTTCTTAAGATTTTTTGTGAATCATGAGAAAGCGCCATTAAATAAGTTTTTTTAAAAGTTTAAAAAAGCCGTTTGCAGGAGGCTGATGGGGATCATCATGTTAGAGGGGAACAAAAATGAAGCCGTGAGAAAGAAGGTCAGACGACAGGAGTCGATGCAGAGCCGAAGGTGGCTGACAAAGTTTCAGAGAACGAAGAAGGTGTCAACAAGGATGAGGAAGAGGGAGGGCATCATCCAACTGAAGAAAAAGAATGAGTTCCCAGTGAAATTGATGAGGGAGAAGCTGAGCGTACTGACGAAGGAGGACAAAAAGGAAGTTGACGAGCTCGGAGAAGACGAAGGAAAAGGAGTGTTGAGTGGTCCTGAACATGGTAGAAAATAGTCAAATGGCAGACTTGGAATGGCGTGCCCTAGGTGAGCCGGTAAGTCTGCTTATGGTTGCTGTGAGACAGAAGGTGATTCGTGAAGCAGTAGAAGAGGTGGGACAAAAAAGACTGCAACAATCGGTTTGCTTTTACCAACCACCTTTGCCCACGGCGACAATGTTCATTCTCTGTAGCCTGAAGTTTTGTGTGGGCATCGGATGCTCTCTTCATCCTCTAATGCTAGCCTTTTGACCAGTCACTACAAGCTATTGTGTGAGAAGATGAAGTATATATTTTTTGTTCCGGGG
This sequence comes from Lygodium microphyllum, assembly GCF_053477565.2. NCBI lineage: Eukaryota > Viridiplantae > Streptophyta > Polypodiopsida > Schizaeales > Lygodiaceae > Lygodium > Lygodium microphyllum. The sequence continues at coordinate 52,018 of NW_028229844.1, read as the reverse complement.
GAGACTTCCACAACAGCCTACAAGGAGCTCAGATCTGTGTTCTATGGTGCAGGCTATCTTCATCTGACAGTGTACTGAATAGATGATCAAATATTAAACATGCCAAACTTGTGGAGGATTGAATTCAGAAAGAGGTGCAGTAGAAGGTGATGTTTTGCATGGCCAAAGATTATACCTAGAAGATGAAAGTTAAGCTTCCTCACTTGTGTTAAAGCATAATTGTCTTTCCTAAGCCCTGTTATCCAACGCAAAGTCTTTGACTTTAAGTGCACTCAAATGCAATCATCAACTTGGAAGTGCCCTATCTACACTAACAAAAACACTTCAATTCTCATCTTCCTGACAAATTAAGCTCTCAAACTTTGAAGTGAAAATTTAGTTTCTACTTCTCCACATCATGCCAACATATCTAATCGATGGAAAAATAATCTTACCCATTCCTTACTCCATGCATTTAACTTGATTTAAGTATTTTCCTTCTCTTTTGCTCCCATCTTACCAAGCATCCCTGCACAGCGAGTGACATTCACGAACACCACACATTTTATTTGATCGTGCGATACCTAGTGAACCCAATGTGAAAGCGTCGCTTATGATCGTCAAAATGGGAGAATCTTCGAATACTCCACCTACTTCATCATCGAGTGCTTCTTTCTTTTCAACCGATGAGATGAAGAATTTATTGCAAACTCTTTCTTCAACCCCATTATGATGCAGAATCAGTAGATGCAGTTATCAATGCAGCAGCAACAGTAATTACATCAGCAACAATTGGATCAAGAATGAATGTTGCATCAAGAATAAGAGCATACACAAGGTGCAACCAAAGCAATTGAGGCTGTGGTAAGTGAGCATAAATTATTTGATGGCTTGAATGTTTCAGCCTATCTTAAAGCTTTTGAAAGCCAAATAGGCTTCTTCAGAGTTTCTACCAACTGGAGCAACTATTTCCTATGGCTTGCCACACCTCCTTTGTCGGTCAGAGTGACTGATTTGTTTGTAGAAGACTCTCATTGGAATGTTTCCAAGAAAGCGCTCAAAGACGAATATTTTGTGGAGGATTATGATATTGCTACACACAAGACATTCAAAGAGTGGGTCTATCAGCTCAACAAAGGGCTTGTTGCTTCTGAGTTGTTGCGGGAGTTTAAAGAGCAATATAACCAATTGAATGCACTTGAGCAAAGAGCCCTAAACTCAAAGAAAGTGGAGTTATTCTTGGAGGCGGCTGATCCTACACTTCAAGACGAGTTGGGAGAGCTTCTCGAAGACCGTATGCAGCCTATGGGATTGAAGACTGATTGGCAAGATGCTGTTGATACGGTTTTCACATTGATGAAGAGGCAGAGATGGAAGGATCACTTGCAAAACGACATGCAATCACCACCAGCGATGCCCTCTCCTATCTCCACTTCTCCCACTTTTTGTGTTGCTCCCTCCACTAGTTCTCCTATTTGTGAGGCTATGGTTATGCCTACTTCTATGCCTATGCCTATGCCTATTCTTGCTGTGGTTGTCACATCATCTGCAAACCCAACTATTGAAGATATAATGGATGAAATTTTAAAGAACTTAAAAGACCTACAAAACAAGATGACTAGAAGGGAGCAACAACCAGCTCTAGTTTCAGTCTCGATTTCATCTATCTCTACAAATTCTTCAGTGATGGCAAATTCTCAGGGAGCCGAAGTGCTTGTTGAGGAGAAGCAAAAAAGAGATGATCCAGTTTCTCAGCTTTCCTATTCAGAACCAGAGCAGAGTATGGCTGAAGTTCAGAAGTCAAAAGTACAAGATGATCAAAAAGTTCCGAAGACAAAGGGTCCGAAGCCGGAAAAGCAACCTAAATTTAAGCTGCTTTACGACATTGAGATGACTACGGAGTTAAAGAAGATCGAGGAGATTGATTTTGATGAGAAGATTACTGATGATGGGCTATTGTGCTCGGATACTATGGAGGATATTTCAGCATTGCTAAAGACTGGAGATCAAGAGATATCGAATGTCTTACAGGTCAATTCTCTGGCAGTGAATTGAGAGATTCTTGATCTCATGCAACAAGTAAATTTGGGTGCTGAGAATTCTCAGCAAAAAGTCTTCTTTGTTGAAGTATTTCAGCAAAAAGAGTGAGCTGTCGTTTATACACATCAAAATTTGTGTTTAGCAAGGTATTTACAACAAAAGCTGAAATTTGCAGGTTGGAGCAAAGAAGCCAAAGTACATTGATAATATAAGACCGTTGACAATAAGGCTAAATTACGTTTGGATAGTTTTGATGATTTGCCAAAGTTTACACCATTTATGGAGATGGATATGGATAAGTTTGCAGTTGTGGGATGGGCTGATGTTCAACAAGCCAAAGATAATTTGGAAGCTGTGATGAACTACATCAAGGCATTGGATGTAGAGATGATCTACAAGGATATGTCTACTTTGATTTGTCCATATGATCTATGTCAAGGCATTGGATGTAGAGATGATCTACAAGGATATATCTACTTTGATTTGTCCATATGATCTAGGAGGATGCTGTGTTAACCTATGCCATCTTACCTACTTGTCATATTACCTAGATGATTACCCACATGATCTTGGTGGGAACAAAGTTGCAAGTGGTAAACAAGTTGGCACATGCCAGAGGATATGCAGGTTTGGAGGGGGCGGATGTCGTGACGCTGCACATCCACCACTGAAATATGAGGGTAAATTTTTTTGCCAAGAAATTGATCACTTTAGTCAGCGCCATTAAGAGTTTATTTCCCATTGTGTATATCTTTTGTGTTCTCATTTGCATGAAGCACGAGCACATGTAGTTAAGCTAGGCATGGTTTCTTCAATGCATTCATAATTTTTGTGTGGAAGCATTGCTTGATTGGTTGCATAGCATGGATTCTAATTTGCAAATTGCACGAGTGATTGGGCACGAAGTTCTTTTTCAAAATATATTGTTGATAGGGCACATTTCCTGGAAAGAGGTGTCTCTTTGAAGGCTCAAGGATCCCAAGAAAAGGTCATCTTGGTTTTGGACTTTGCTTGTGCATTAGCACTTTGGAGAGGCTGAACTTATGGTACTCAAAAGGCTTGCAAGTTATTTTGAGTGGCTTCACCAATGGGGAAATACTTTCTAGAAGAAAACAAACAATAAGCTTTGAAGATGGAAGTCATACATTTGAGGCAATTGGTTTACTCCTTGGAAGGGAGGATTTGCTAGAGAACATTCAAACAAAGTTCTTGACATCTCCTCTGGTGCCACTATGTAGCCAAGAGGATTAAGTGCTACTCAACCCTTCCATTTTGATTGTTGGAAACTGATTCTGGTGTTGATATAACATAAGGTGAACTTAGATTGTGGACCATAAATTGATCAAATGTAACCGTGAAGAAAACAGTGTGGTTGAAATTGTTGATTTTATGAAAAAGACATGAAAAGAGGTTGTTTTCAGATCTTCGGAAGTGGAGAAACATTCTGTTGTCTATTAGATTGGAATAGTAGATGCAACAAGAATTTTATTTTCCTCTAAAATTGTGTGTCATGATGTGGCCGCTATTGATGTGAACATGAGATGCCCAAATCATTTTCATTAAGTGGAGGCATGGGCGCAGCACTTTTATTCCGATCAGAGAGCATACATGAGAAAGATTTTCAGCACATGAAAGATGCAACTAAGAACTCATAAAGAGGAGGAAAAGATCAGCAACTTATAAAAGCAATGTAGGAAGGGAGAGAGAAAACGAAGGTGGGCTGAGCGAATGGAAAGACGAAAGTGATGACGATGGCCTAGAAACGCAGGATGATAGGAAAAGCGGCTGATGATATTAACAAAAATATAAGTCTTTCTTAAGCTTTTCTATGAATAAGAGAAAGCACCATTAATGAAGGTTTTTTTAAAGATTAAAAAAGCCATTGTAGGCGGCCGATGGGGATGATCATGTTAGAGGGGAACGAGGATGAAACCGTGAGGAAGAAGGTCAGATGGCACGAGTTGACATAGAGCCAAAGGTGGCGACAAAGTTTCAGACACCGAAGGTGTTGAATACGAATGCAAAGGTGGCTGACAATGTTCCAGAGATTAAAGAAGGTGTCAAGAAGGATGACGAAGAGGGAGGGCATGATCGAACGGTAGAAGAAGAATGAGTTCTAAACAAAACCGATGAGGGAGAAGTCGAGCATGATGAAGGAGGACAAAAAGGAAGTTGACGAGGTCGGAGAAGATGAAGGGAAAGGAGTGTTGCGTGGTCCTGAACATGGTAGACAAAAGTGAAATGGCAGACTGGGAATGGCGTGCTCTGCATAAGCCGAGAAATTTTCTTATGGTTGTTGCGATAGAAGGTAAAGCAGTAGAAGAGGTGGGACAAAAAAGACTGCAACAATTGGTTCACTTTTGTTAGAAGATAGGCATAGGAACCCACTCTAAGCAAGGGTGTATAAGGGCAGACAGGTGTGAATAGCCTAAAGGGCAAGGGAAACCGTAACCCTAGCTAGGCAAGGGCTATATAAATAGCCTATGGGTCACTATCAAACTTGAGATAGAGTGTACCCAAGTTGTACCTTGATCAACTTAGTAAACAAGATTTTGTTCTTGTACTTTGAGCTCCTATCTCCCTCTTGTACACACTTTTTCCAACTGCAACTCTGATTATCCACATGGTATCCGAGCCTCCTCTGATCTCTTCAGCTTCCCTAAGCCTCAGCTCCACTAAGTGCACAAGACAATCTCCATCTCTCTCATTTTGGACCTTCAAACTCCATAGCCAGCCAGACCCCCTAACCTTGGAGGAATTGGTGTGGGCAATAGAAGTAGTTTCAGCCTCTGGTTTCTTATGGAGATCTTCTCGTTAACTCTAAGCGATTCAGCATGGCATGTCAATCCCTAACATTGGACGTTGTGGTGGGCAGCATTGTCACGAATGCAGAAAACGGCACAGTTCTGATAGCGTGGCATTTCGTACTATAGCACGGCCTGCAATAGATGTATTAATGGCGGCCGCCATGGGGCTTTGATAGCTCTCCAAGTGGGCTATCTCCAGCCAAGAGGGTTCTTAGAAATTCTTCCTTTGCTGCTCCCACATAGTCAAACCCTAACTATGGGTCTCTGGCAACCATAGCCAGAAAGCTTCAAGCTTCTTCAAAATTCAAATTTCTCAATGTTTGGTTATTAACAATGATTTTAATAACTAAGTTAACTCCTTTTGAGTCAGCTACTAATTTGGGAACCTAATCTCAAAGGTTAGTGAAAGTCATCATCAAGCTTATCAAAATCGACATTTATCATCTTTAGCAACATGAGCTACAGATGAGTGCTTGTAAGCACTAAGGCACATTTTTTAATCATCATTGATGCTAATACTTACACAATCTGAATGTTTTTATCTGGAAATTAAAACAACTAAGTGCTTTGCTTCAAGTTGTAAGGTTGTGTGTACAATTATAAATACATAGACCATCATACACTAGAACTGTATTGCATATCTTGAATGATTTTTTTTGTACACTAGTCAATGAAATCAGAGGGATGAGTGTCATTGTACTCTCCTCGGAGTCATCAGCAACAAGCATTGAAATCGTAGACCATCCTTGTCCAACACAAGGTTCATCCACTAAGCCATACCACAAGGAGGAGCCTGAAGTCCCTAGTTTAGGTTCACATCATTAAAACCTAAAAAGACTATTAAACCTCGAAAGAAGATTGCACATAAGAAAGGACCACCAAAGTCATATTTTGAAATATTACATATGTATGATTTTTAGCCTTTCTCCTCGTTATAACTTTGATATAATTTTTTTGATTTGCTTCCACATTCAATGGCATGTTTGTAAGGGACTAGACACTACCCTTGTTCTAGCAAGTGGTAAGACCTTCCCAATGGCCACAACATATGTTGATGTCCATCCTCAAATTTGAAAATTTGATGGCAAAGATTTCCAACCATGGCAGGTACTTATCAAGTACAAGATGATGGAAAGAGGGTATTGGCCTCTCATTCAAGGCACTAGAGCTGTAAACTCTGTAAATCTCGTTGATGTAGAGGATGGCCAATGTGCCCAGGCAATCATCATGTTACACTTAGATGAGTCATTGATTCATCATGTTGATAAACTAAATACTGCTAAAGAAAAATGGGATGAGCTTGAAAAGCTCTATGGAGCCACTGGTAAAAATACTAAAATCTTCCTTAAAATTGAATTCTTTAGCTTGGAATATAGATCTGGTGAAGACTTGGAAAAATTCATTTCTCACATGAAGGGACTTATGGCACAGCTTGCCTCAATACAAGCTCCAATACATGAAGAAGATGCTATTGCTATTCTCCTAAAAGCTTTAAAAAAGGTGTTTCCTACCCTTGTAACCACTCTTACCAACATTCCAGATGCTACCTTGGCAAGTACCATCCAATCCTGTTTGGATGAAGAAAAGAGGAACCACAAAGAAGGTAGCACCAGTTAGGCATCTTCAACTTCCCGTGATCAAATATTGGTACATACAGTTCTCACTAGATGTTCTTTCTGTAAGAAAAAAGGACATATTGTAAACAATTGTTGGAAGAAGTATCCCAAAAAAATAAAATGTAACAAATGCAAGAAGACATGGCATATCAATAGTAAATGCCCCAACATTCCTGATGTACCCAAAGAACTAGTGGCCAATTATGCCTCCAATCCATCTGAAGATCGACTTTTTTGAGTCTTTAAAACCATCTACCTAAAAATACTCTTGTAGCTTGATTTATAAAGGCATCTCATTGTTTTAAAAGGGGGGACATCTTATATGCCTTGTAATCCAATGCCATCTTGGCATTAAGGGGGATGTTAGAAGATAGGCATAGGAACCCACTGTAAGCAAGGGTGTACGAGGGCAGATAGGTGTGAATAGCCTAAAGTGCAAGGGAAACCCTAACCCTAGCTAGGCAGGGGCTATATAAATAGCCTATGGGTTACTATCAAACTTGAGATAGAGTGTACCCAAGTCGTACATTGAGCAACTTATTAAACAAGATTTTGTTCTTGTACATTGAGCTCCTATCTCCCTATTGTGCACACTTTTTCCAGCTGCAACTCCGATTCTCCATAACTTTTACCAACAACATTTGCCCACGGAGACAATGTTCATTCTCTATAGCCCGAAGTTTTGTGTGGGCATAGGATGCTCTCTTCATCCTCTAATGCTAGCCTATTCACCACTCACTACAAGCTATTATGCGAGAAGATGAAATATATGTTTTGTGTTTCGGGGGAGAGTTCCACAATAGACTACATGGAGCTTAGATCCGTGTTCTATGGTGCAAGCTGTCTTCATCTGATAGTGTAGTGAATAGATGATCAAATATTAAATCTGCCAAACTCGTGGAGCATTGAATTCAAAAAGAGGTGCAGTAGAAGGTGATGATTTGCATGGCCAAAGATTATACCTACAAGATGATAATTAAGCTTCCTCGCTTGTGTTAAAGCATAATCGACTTTCCTAAGCCTCATTATCCAACGTAGAGTCTTTGACTTTGAGTGCACTCAAATGTAATCATCAACTTGGAAGTGCCCATCTATCACTAACAAAAACACTTCAATTCGCATCTTCGTGACAAATTAAGCTCTCAAACTTTGAAGTGAAAATTTAGTTTCTACTTCTCCACATCATGCCAACATATCTAATTGATGAAAAAAGAATCTTACCCATTCCTTACTCCATGTATTTAACTTGATTTAAGTATTTTACTTGTCTTTTTCTCCCACCTTGCCAAGCGTCCCTGCAGGGAGCAACATTCATGAACATCGCATGTATTATTTTGTCGTGCGACACCTGGTGAACCCGATGTGAGAGCGTCACTTTTGATCCTTGAGATGGGAGACTCTTCGAATACTCCACCTACTTCATCATCTAATGATTCTTAATTTTTGATCGGTGAGATGAAAAATTTATTGCAAACTCTTTCTTTAGCCATTATGATACTGATGCCAGGAGGCATATTTCATGGTGGATTCCGTAAGGTTTTACGGTGGATTCCATAAACTTTGATGACCGGGGCTCATACACAAAGTGGATTCTTTGTGCGAGAAGTTGATTGGGACGCCTGTCCTTTTCGGGCATTTCATTAATTTAGTGTGTACATGGGTGATTCCATAGCGGGTGATTCCGCAAAATGCATATTAAATTAATAAACGTTTATGAGTTTAGAGTGTGCACTCATAATAAATTAAGGTTAGGATTGATTTCTAACCAGTTGATTTATTTATGTAGCTGAAGACTGCTAGGTATTCACTTTTTTGTTGGTTTAATTGTATTATTTTACTAACGATTGTGAATGCTTCAGTTGATGTGTAGAGATAGGAGTAGTGGCGGAGGAAAGCATTGGAGGATAGCGAGTATTCGATTTATCATTTATATTTTGATGGGCGCATATCTTAGGCATGGCGCCTATATTTTTTCACGCCTATTTATTGAGGCGTCGGATATTTATTATTATTTTGTATGCGCATGGGTGCACGATTATGTTATTTATACTTGGACATTGTATTGGGCATGCCAGACTCTTTGGGCACCGCCCACTATCTTTATTCCTATTTTGTGTTAAAGCAAACTCAAAAGCTAAAAGCTTGCTATTTTGTAATTTGGGCTATTATTTGAGTTTGAAGATGACTAATACATAAAATACATGCTTTGTGGAGCGCTCACACAAGGCATGGGGGGAGATTGCATCCAATTGGTCTCTTGTTCATGTTGTTCATGCTTTTTACATTGAATTTTGTGCAAAAGGTAGAGTTCTATTGTTCTTGGGGACCTTCATGCATTCACTACGCGAGCGTACAGTATCCAATCTACGCACCAGTGGTATCAGAGCCAAGCTGAGATCAAGAGCTTCCAATCGTACCCATCTTGTGCGAAGGCGGAGCTCCTGGAACGATCGGGCTCTACGGTCAATCTCGTCGCGAACGGTCGATACGGGTGGATTCCTAGCGATCAAGAACCGCTGTTTCCATCATCAGACTACGAAGGACCAGCTGGCAGAGGCGGAGGACCACTCCTATCTCTTCTTCATCAAGTCATCAAGAACCAGAGATAAGTCACAATTTTCATATCTTCCAAGCTTTAAAAACTAAAGCTTTATAAGCTTAAAGAAGCTTAATGCTTCAAAATTTCACCTCGGCGCCTCTGAGGATGTCAGCGCAAATTTCATCGCGCTCAAAAACGCCCCCCCTCACCACCCCCCCCCCCCCCCCCCCCCCCCACGATTTTGCCCTTTTTATTGATTAAGCTCATAAGCTTAATCACCTAAACTCCAAGTTACTTAAGCTACAGGTCACACAAAAGTTCTCAAGTACTGCAAGTCTATAAAGTCCAAGTTCTGCAAGTTTCTTAAGTCCAAGTTCTACAAGTCAGATAAAGCAACCAAGTTCTACAAGTCTACAAACTCTACAAGTCATAGAATTCTGGTACTCTTCTGCAAGTCAGATAAGTCATTTGAAGTCAAAACTGACTTCTGTTCAAAACTCATAGAAGGGCTGTTCCTGCGCAGAAACTCCGAACTGCAAAGTTGTTCATTGGAAGGTACTCTACACATACGCAGGTTTGCTGAAGCATTTTCAGCACACGCAAAGCAGATTTTCAAAGATTACAAATCCCGCAATAGTGGAAGGCGAAGATTGTGAAAGCTACACCCAAAAACATATAAGCCTTGTATTCCCGAACTTGAGCTACGCTCATCCCGCTAACTTGATTTTGAGAGTGAGAGGTCTTTTGAGTTTTGCAGGATAACGGAACCACATATGGATGATTTAATGGCTGAAGGCGACCTACCTGAACCTACGATGGAGAAAAAGCTGGACTTAATTATGATGCAATTGGATGAAGAACGACGAGCTAGGCAAGCATTGCAAGTTCAATTGGCTAATTTACAAAGATTGACTCTACCGACAAAGAGGAACCTCAATCTGAAGATCTTATCCGACGTACCATTGACGCGACTCTCGAAGCTCAAACCATCCACAAGGAATCAAAGATAAATAAAAGAAATTTCAAATTCCGTACTTTCAATGGCACTCGATAGGGAAAAACTGTTCTTGCCTTCGTTAGTCAGTTTGATGACTACTTTTATGAGGAAACATATGCAGAAAAAGATAAAATCAAGTGTGTCACTAATCATTTAGTGGATAGAGCATCTCTTTGGTGGACCGTGGTTCGCAAAAGTATAGATTGTCCCACTATCTGGGAGAATTTCAAGAAGAAGTTTATGCAGAATTTCCTTCCTCCACAATTTCATGAGAAAGCTATAAAGCAATGGGACCTTCTTCAGCAACGGGATCGTGAGCCTATTCCTCAGTACACAGAGCATTTTTGGAATGCACTACTCCAGTTACGCATGCTTGAAGACGTACCTGAAGCGACACACAAGCGCAAGTATATGTTTGGACTCCTTGGGCATTACTACGCTGAAGTTAACATGTTCAAGCCTGCAACTCTTGAAGACGCAATTTCATTAGCTCACGACACTGAAGACAAGCTGCGAGGTAGAGACAGACATCCACAGCAATTCCAAGCCATTGGCAACTATGGATCTAAGCAATTCAACTCAAATTTTAGAAGATTTAATCAAGGTCGTTTCACTTCATCATCTTTCCGTAAGAATTAAAGAAAATCATATGCACCCTAGGCATCCTATCTCATTACGCAAGAGTAGTACATCCTATCTCATTTGGGTGAATGAACTGCAAGTTAAAGAAAATCATATGCACCCTAGGCATAAAGAATTTCTTGCACACTTTAAAGATTGTTTTGCCGAAGATCTACCACCTGGTTTACCTCCTTCACGTCCAGAAGACCATAAAATAGATTTCATTCCTAGTACACAACCACCTTGCAAAGCACCATATAGGCATAACCAGATAGAGCAAAAAGAAATTCAAAGTCAAATTGAGGAATTACTAAATAGAGGATTGATTAGACCTAGTAGTTCTCCATTTGGTGCACCTGTTCTCTTAGTCAAGAAAAAGAATAATACCTATTGTATGTGTAATGACTATCGAGCTTTAAATAAGATCACTGTAAAGAATAAGTATCCAATTCCTAGAGTCGATGACCTTATGGATAAACTGCAAGGATCTGCCATATTTAGTAAAATAGACCTTAAATCTGGTTATCATCAGGTGAGACTAGATAAGTCTGACATATTCAAGACTGCATTTAGGATACAGTTTGGTCATTATGAATTTTTAGTGATGCCTTTCGGATTGACTAATGCACCTGCTACATTTAGTAGAATGATGAACTGTATATTTTTGAAATATCAGTATTGTGTAATTGTCTTCTTTGATGATATTTTGGTGTTTAGTCAAAATGAGAAAGAACATTATGAGCATTTGTCATTGGTTTTCCAATTATTAAAAGATAATCAACCGTATGCAAATCTGCAAAAGAGTGAATTCTTTAAAACAGAAATTGAGTATTTAGGTCATATTGTATCATCTGATGGAATTAAAGTTGACCCTAAGAACATAGATGCAATATTGAATTGGCCTGTACCTAAAAATGTGCATGAGTTACGATCATTCCTAGGTCTTGCTAGTTTCTATAGGAAGTTTGTGCGTAGTTTTTCATTACTTGCTTTACCATTAACAAAACTTCTGAAGAAAGGTATTGTTTATCATTGGTTCGATAATCAACAGAAATCCTTTGACTTATTGAAACATGCATTAACCCATGCGCCTTTCTTACAGTTACCTGATTTTAATAGACCATTCTTCTTAGTAGTGACTGATGCTAGTTGATCAGGAATAGGAGCCATACTAATGCAAGACAATCATCCCATAGCCTATTCTAGTTGTAAGCTGAAACCCTCAGAATTGAAATATTCCACATATGACAAAGAACTATTAGCTGTCGTACAAGCCTTAAGACAGTGGAAACACTACTTAATGGGTTCAGAATTTATGATTAAGACCGATCAACAAAGTATTAGACATTTACTTAGCCAACCCCAAATATCTGACAGACATATCAAATGGGCATCCTTTATTCAGAGTTTTCATCCTATCATTCAATATCAACCCGGTAAAGAAAATGTAGTGGTTGATGCATTAAGTAGAAGACCTGCCATTCATAATATTTATGTTATATCTTTTGATTCTTTGATTGCTATGAAAGATACTTATCATCAGGATATTACTTTTCATGCTGATTGGAATAAATTAGTTCAAAATAACTTGATTCCTATTGATTCACTGTCATATAATAATGGATTTATGTTTTATGAAAAGAGATTATGTGTTACAGTTCCATTCAGATCTTTTGTTTTGAATGAGATTCATTGTCCCCCATATCAAGGTCATAGAGGTATCATATCTACTTTACGTACATTAACTGAAGATTTTTATTGGCCACATATGGACACTGATGTATCTAACTTTGTTTCTGAATGTTTGATTTGTCAAAGAGTTAAGAGACATCATGGTAAACAGTATGGATTACTTATGCCTTTATCTATTTCATCTAGACCATGGGAACAAATTTCTATGGATTTTATTACTGGTTTACCTAATACTAAATCTAACCATGATATGATTTGGACAGTAGTAGATAGGTTTAGTAAACAAGCATATTTCATTCCATGTAAGAAAACTTTAACATCATCACAAGCAGCACAATTATTTTTGAAAACTGTTTTCACTAACCATGTATTACCAAAAGTTATTATTTCTGATCGTGATTCTAGATTTTGTAACAACTTTTGGATTACTCTGTTTGCTAACCTAGGCACAAAAATTGATTTCTCATCTGCATTTCATCCTGAAACTAATGGACAAACAGAAGCCACTAACAGTACTATACTAGATCTTTTACGTGCTTATACTATTTCTAAACCACAGACATGGGATACACATTTGCATTTATTGCAATTTGCATATAACAATACACCACACACATCTACAAAGAAAGCACCGTTTGAAGTGATTTATGGTTATAGATTGTCTACACCTGTTGCATCTTTGTCAAATAGAATTCAGAGTGCTGATGATATTGCTAGTATGCACAATACTATCTTTGATGAGGTTAAAGCCATGATTGCCAAAGCCTAGCAATCATATACCAAACAAGCCAATAAGAAAAGACAAGCAATGAATTTCAAAGTTGATGACTATGTTTGGTTGAGAATAGAAAAACGTAGACTACAAAGTGTAGATAGACACCCAGTTGTGAAATTAGCCCCTAGATTCTATGGACCATTTAGGATCATTCATAAAATTAATGACAATGCATTCAAGTTAGAATTACCACCTCACTCGAAAATTCACAACACATTTCACATTAGTTTATTACGACCATTTAGAGGCCAATTACCTGTACACCCTGTTTATGAAAACCCACCTTTGTTAGAGGAAGAGACTGAAATACTTGAACCTGAAGCAATCATAGACATTGATTTTATGACCACTAGAACTGGCCGAAGATATTCTAGATATCTAGTTAAATTTAAGAACCATCCTGTAGAAGAAGCCCAATGGATGCACGCTAGAGACTTAAATGCTTTCCCCACTTTATTAGCTCCACATTGAGATAATAGCAATTAAGGTCAATTGCTATCCCACCCCGGGGGTATGATGCCACGATGCATATTTCACGGTGGATTTCGTAAGGTTTTACGGTGGATTCCGTAAACTTTGATGACCGGGGCTCATACACAAAGTGGATTCTTTGTGCGAGAAGTTGATTGGGACGCCTGTCCTTTTCGGGCGTTTCATTAATTTAGTGTGTACATGGGTGATTCCATAGCGGGTGATTACGCAAAATGCATATTAAATTAATAAACGTTTATGAGTTTAGAGTGCGCACTCGTAATAAATTAAGGTTAGGATTGATTTCTAACCAGTTGATTTATTTATGTAGCTGAAGACTGCTAGGTATTCACTTTTGTCGGTTTAATTGTATTATTTTACTAACGATTGTGAATGCTTCAGTTGATGTGTAGAGATAGGAGCAGTGGCGGAGGAAAGCATTGGAGGATAGCGAGTATTCGATTTATCATTTATATTTTGATGGGCGCATACCTTAGGCATGGCGCCTATATTTTGTCACGCCTATTTATTGAGGCATCGGATATTTATTGTTATTTTGTATGCGCATGGGCACACGATTATGTAATTTATACTTGGACATTGTATTGGGCATACCAGACTCTTTGGGCACCGCTCACTAGCTTTATTCCTATTTTGTGTTAAAGCAAACTCAAAAGCTAAAAGCTTGCTATTTTGTAATTTGGGCTATTATTTGAGCTTGAAGATGATTAATACATAAAATACATGCTTTGTGGAGCGCTCACACAAGGCATGGGGGGAGATTGCACCCAATTGGTCTCTTGTTCATGTCGTTCATGCTTTTTACATTGAATTTTGTGCAAAAGGTAGAGTTCTATTATTCTTGGGGACCTTCCGGCATTCACTACGCGAGCGTACAGCATCCGATCTGCGCACCAGATGCAAAATCAATAGATGCAGTTATCAATGCAGCAGCAGCAGCAACAATTACATAAGCAACAATTGGATCAAGAACGAATGCTGCATCAAGAATAAAAGCATATACATGGTGCAACCAAAGCAATCGAGGCTGTGGTAAGTGAGTGTAAATTATTTGATGGCTTGAATGTTTCAGCCTATCTTAAAGCTTTTGAAAGCTAGATGCACTTCTTCGGAGTTTCTACGAACTGGAACAACTATTTCTTATGGCTTGTTACGTCTGCTTTGCCGGTGAGAGTGACTAATTTGTTTGTGCAAGAGTCAGACTGGAATGTTTTTCAAGAAAGCACTTACAGATGAATATTTTTTTGGAGGATTATGGTGTTGGTACGAGGAAGACATTCATAGTGTGGGTCTATCAGCTCAACAAAGCACTTGTTGCTTCTAAGTTGTTGCGGGAGTCTGAAGAGCAATATAACCAGTTGAATGTACTTGAGCAAAGAGCCCGAAACTCAAAGAAAGTGGCGTTATTCTTGAAGGCGGTTGATCCTGCACTTCAAGACGAGGTGGGAGAGCTTCTTAAAGACTGTACGCTGATTGGCACGATGCTGTTGATGCAGTTACCACATTGATGAAGAGGTGGAGATGGAAGGATCACTTGCAGAACGACATGTAATCACCACTAGCGATGTCCTCTCCTATCTCCACTTCTCCTACTTTTTGTGTTGCTCCATCCACTAGTTCTCCTATTACTGAGCCTATGTTTATACCTATGCCTATGCCTATTCCTGCTGCAGTTGTCACACCATCTGCAAACCCGACTATTGAAGATATGATGGATGAAATTTTAAAGAACTTAAAAGACCTACAAAACAAGATGACTAGAAGGGAGCAACAGCCAGCTCCAGTTTCAGCCCCGATTTCATCTACCCCTACAAATTCTTCCATGATGGTAAATTGTCAGGGAGCCAAAGTGCTTGTTGAGGAGAAGCGAAAAAGAGATGATCCAGTTTCCCAGCCTTCCTATTCACAACTAGAGCAGAGTATGGCTAAAGTTTAGAAGTCGAAAGTACAAGATGATAAAAAAGTTCCAAAGACAAAGGGTCCAAAGTCGAAAAAGCAACCTAAATTTAAGCTGCTTTTCTGACATTGAGATGACTACGGAGTTAAAGAAGATTGAGAAGATTGATTTTGATGAGACGATTACTGATGATGGGCTATTGTGCTCGGATACTATGGAGGATATTTCAGCATTGCTAAAAATTGGAGATCAAGAGATATCGAATGCCCTACACATCAATTCTCTGGCAATGAATTGAGAGAGTGTTGATCTCATGCAACAAGTAAATTTGGGTGCTGAGAATTCTCAGCAAAAAGTCTTCTTTGTTAAAATATTTCAACAAAAAGAGTGAGGTGCTATTTATACACAGCAAAATTTGTGTTTATTAGGGTATTTACAGCAAAAGATGAAATTTGCAGGTTGGAGGAAAAAAGCCAAAGTACATCGACAATATAAGACAATTGACAATAAGGCTAAATTACCTTTGGACAGTTTTGATGATTTGCCAAAGTTTACACCATTTATGGAGATGGATATGGATAAGATTGCAATCACAGGATGGTCTGATGTTCAATAAGGCAAAGATAATCTAGAAACAGTGATGAACTACGTCAAGCCATTGGATGCAGAGATGATCTATGAAGATATATCTACTTTGATTCGTCCATATGATCTACGACGATGTTGTGTTAACCTATGCCATCTTACTTACTTGCCATATTACCCAGATGATTACCCACATGATCTTGGTGTGAACAAACTTGCAAGTGGTAAACAAGTTGGCACATGCCATAGGATGTGCAGGTTTGGAGGGGGCGGATATCGTGATGCTGCACGTCCACCAATGAAATATGAGGGAAGAGTTTTTTGCCAAGAAATTGATCACTTTAGTTAGCGTCATTAATATTTTATTTCACATTGTGTATATCTTTTGTGTTTGCATTTGCATGACACACGAGCACATGTAGTTAAGCTACGCACGATTTCTTCAATGCATTCATAATTTTTGTGTGGAAGCATCGCTTGATTGATTGCATAGCATGGATTCTAATCTGTAAACTGCACGAGTGATTGGGCACAAAGTTCTTTTTCAAAATATATTCTTGATAGGGCACATTGCTTGGAAAGAGGTGGCTCTTTGAAGGTTCAAAGACCCTAGGAAAAGACCATCTTGGTTTTGGACTTTGCTTTGGAGGGGCTGAACTTATGGTACTTAAAGAGCTTGCAAGATATTTTGACTGGATTCACCAATGGGGAAATACTTTCTAGAAGAAAACAAACAACAAGCTTTGAAAATGGAAGTCATGCATTTGAGGCAATTGGTTTACTCCTTGAAATGGAGGATTTGCTAGAGAATAAGTAAACAGAGTTCTTGACAGCTCCTCTGGTGCCACTATGTAGCCAATAGGATTCACTGCTACTCAACCCTTCCATTTTGATTGTTGGCAATTGATTTTGGTGCTGATATGACATAAGGTAAACTTAGATCATGGACCATAAATTGATGAAATGTAACCGTCAAGAAAACGGTGTGCTTGAAATTGTTGATTTTGTGAAAAAGACATCAAAAGAGGTTGTTTTCAGATGTTTGGAAGTGGAGAAACATCGTGTTGTCTATTAGATTGGAACAAAGATAAAACAAGAACTTTATTTTCCTCTCAAATTGTGTGCCATGATGTGGCCGCTATTGATGTGAACACGGGATGCCCAAAATCCTTTTCATGAAGTGGAGGCATGGGCACAACACTTTTATTTCGATCAGAGACCATACATGAGAAAGATTTACAGCACATGAAAGATGCAACTAAGAACTCATAAAGAGGAGGAAAAGCTCAACAACTTATAAAAGCAAGGTGGGAAGGGAGAGAGAAAATGAAGGTGGGCTGAGCGAATGGAATGACGAAAGTGTTGACGATGGCCTAGAAACGCAAGATGACAGGAAAAGTAGCTGATGATATCAACAAAAATATAAGCCTTTCTTCTTAAGCTTTTCTATGAATCATGAGAAAGCACCATTAAAGAAGGTTTTTTAAAATTTTTAAAAAAGCCACTGCAGGAGGCTGATGGGGATCATCATGTTAGAGGGGAATGAGGATGAAGCTGTGAGGAAGAAGGTCAGACGGCACAAGTCAATGGAAAGTCGAAGGTGGCGGATAAAGTTTCAGACACCAAAGAAGGTGTTGAACATGAATGCCAAAGGTGGCGGAAAAAGTTTCAGAGACCGAAGAAGGTGTAAACAAGGATGACGACGAGGGAGGGCATCATTGAACCATAGAAGAAGAATGAGTTCCCAATGAAACCGATGAGGGAGAAGCCGAGCGTGACGAAGGAGGATGAAAAGGAAGTTGACAAGCTCGGAGAAGACGAAGGAAAAGGAGTGTTGCGTGGTCCTGAACATGGTAGACAATAATCAAATGGCAGACTGGGAATGGCGTGCTTTGCATAAGCTGGGAAGTCTGCTTGTGGTTGCTATGACAGAAGGTGAAGCAGTAGAAGAGGTGGGACAAAAAAGACTACAACAATTGGTTTGCTTTTACTAACCACCTTTGCCCATGGCGGCAATGTTCATTCTCTGTAGTCCAAAGTTTTGTGTGGGCATAGGGTGCTCTCTTCATCCTGTGATGCTAGCCTATTTACCAGTCACTACAAGCTATTGTGTGAGAAGATGAAATATATGTTTTGTGTTCCGGGGGAGACTTCCACAATAGCCTACGAGGAGTTTAGAGCCTTGTTCTATGGTGCAGGCTGTCTTCATATAGTGTACTGAATAGATGATTGAATATCAAACGTGCCAAACTTGTGGAGGAAGGAATTCAGAAAGAGGTGTAGTAGAACTTGATAATTTGCGTGGCCAAAGATTATACCTACATGATGAAAGTTAAGCTTCCTCATTTGTGTTGAAGGATAATTGACTATCCTAAGCCTCACTATCCAATGTAAAGTCATTGACTTCGAGTGCACTCAAATGTAATCATCAATTTGGAAGTGCCCTATCTACACTAACAAAAACACTTCAATTCGTATCTTCATAACCAATTAAGCTTTCAAACTTTGAAGTGAAAATTTTGTTTCTACTTCTGCACATCATGCCAACGTATCTAATCGATGGAAAAAGAATCTTACCCATTCCTTACTCCATGTATTTAATTTGATTTAAGTATTTTCCTTATCTTTTTCTCCCATCTTGCCAAGCGTCCCTGCGGCGAGAGACATTAACGAAGACCAGGCATATTATTTTATCGTGCAACACCTGGTGAACTCGGCGTGAAAGCATCGCTTCTGATTGTCAAGATGGGAGACTCTTCGAATATTCCACCTAATTTATTATTATTGAGTGCTTCTTACTTTTCGACCGATGAGATGAAGAATTTATTGCAAACTCTTTCTTCAGTCATTATGATGCAGAATCAATAGATGCAGTTATCAATGGAGCAATAGCACATCAATTACATAAGCAATAATTGGATCAACAACAAATGCTGCATCAAGAACAAGAGCATACACATGGTGCAACCAAAGCAATCGAGGCTTGGTAAGTGAGTGTAAATTATTTGATGGCAGGAATGTTTTAGCCTATCTTAAAGCTTTTCAAAGCCAAATGCACTTCTTCGGAGTTCCTACCAACTGGAGCAACTATTTCCTACGGCTTGTCACGCTTGCTTTGCGGTTCAGAGTGACGGATTTGTTTGTGCAAGACTCCAACTGGAATGTTTTCAAGAAAGCGCTCAAAGATTAATATTTTTTGGAGGATTATGGTATTGCTACGCAGAAGACATTTAGAGAGTGGGTCTATCAGCTCAATAGAGGACTTGTTGCTTTTGAGTTGTTGCGGGAGTTTGAAGAATGATATAACCAATTGGATGTACTTGAGCAAAGAGCCTTAAACTCGGAGAAAGTGGAGTTATTCTTGCAGACGACTGATCCTGCACTTCAAGATGAGTTGAGAGAGCTTCTTAAAGACCATACGTAGCCTATGGGATTGAAGGCTAATTGGTAGGATGCTGTTGATGCGGTTCCCACATTGGCGAAGAGGTGGAGATGTTGCTCTATCCATTAGTTTTCCTATTTCTAAGCCTATGTTTATGCCTACTTATATGCATTTACCTATGCCTATGCCTATGCCTATGTCAGCTGCTACAGTTGTCAGACCATCTGCAAACCCGACTATTAAAGATATGATGGACAAAATTTTAAAGAACTTAAAAGACCTACAAAATAAGATGACTAGAAGGGAGCAACAACCAACTCGAGTTTCAGCCCCAATTTCAGCTACCCCTACAAATTCTTCAGTGATGCCGAATTCTAAGGGCCTCGAAGTGCTTGTTGAGGAGTAGAAAAAAAGAGATGATCCAGTTTTCCAGCCTTCTTATTTAGAACTAGAGTAGAGTATAGCTAAAGTTTAGAAGCCGAAAGTACAAGAATATAAAAAAGCTTCGAAGACAAAGGGTCCGAAGCCGAAAAAGCAACCTAAATTTAAGTTGCTTTTTGACATTGAGCTGACTATGGAGTTAAAGAAGATTGAGGAGATTGATTCTGATGAGAAGATTACTGATGACGGGCTATTGTGCTCAGATACTATGGAGGATATTTCGGCATTGCTGAAAATTGGAAATTAAGAGATATCAAATGTCTTACATGTCAATTCTCTAGCGATAAATTGCGAGATTGTTGATCTCATGGAACAATAAAATTTGGGTGTTGAGAATTCTCACCAAAAAGTGTTCTTTGCTGAAATATTTTAGCAAAAAGAGTTGGGTGCTGTTTATACACAACAGAATTTGTGTTTACCAGGGTATTTATAGCAAAAGATGAAATTTGCAGGTTGGAGCAAAGAAGCCAGAGTACATAGACAATATAAGACAGTTGACAATAAGGCTAAATTACCTTTGGACAGTTTTGATGATTTGCCAAAGTTTACACCATTTATGGAGATGGATAGGGATAAGATTGCAGTCATGGGATGGTCTGATGTTCAACAAGCCAAAGATAATCCGGAAGCTGGGATTAACTACGTCAAGCCATTGGATGTAGAGATGATCTACAAAGATATATCTACTTTGATTCGTCCATATGATCTAGGAGGATGCTGTGTTAACCTATGCCATCTTACCTACTTGTCATATTACCCAGATGATTACCCACATGATCTTGATGGGAACAAAGTTGCAAGTGGTAAACAAGTTAGCATGTGCTGGAGGATGTGCAGGTTTGGAGGGGTGGATATCGTGGCACTGCACATCCACCACTGCAAATCTGAGGGCAGAGTTTTCTACCAAGAAATTGATCACTTTAGTTAGCGTCATTAAGAGTTTATTTCCTGTTGTGTATATCTTTTGTGTTTACATTTGCATGCTGCATGAGCACATGTAGTTAAGCTAGGCACGATTTCTTCAATGCATTCATAATTTTTGTGTGGAAGCATCGCTTGATTGATTGCATAGCATGGATTCTAGTAGGAGTGATTGGGCACGAAGTTCTTTTTCAAAATATATTCTTGATAGGGAACATTGCCTGGAAAGAGGTGACTCTTTGAAGGCTCAAGGATCCCAGGAAAAGACCATCTTGGTTTTGGATTTTGCTTGTGCGTTAGCACTTTGGAGAGACTGAACCTATGGTACTCAAAGAGCTTGCAAGATATTTTGATTGGCTTCACTAATGGGAAAATACTTTCTAGAAGAAAACAAAAAACAAGCTTTAAAGATGGAAATCATGCATTTGAGGCAATTAGTTTACTCCTTGGAATGAAGGATTTTCCAGAGCATAAGCAAACAGAGTACTTGACAGCTCTTTTGGTGCCACTATGTAGCCAAGAGGATTCACTGCTACTCAACCCTTCCATTTCAATTGTTGGCAAAACTGATTTTGGTGCTGATATAACATAAGGTGAAGAGATCGTGGATCATAAATTGATGAAATGTAACTGTCAAGAAAACAATCTTCTTGAAATTGTTGATTTTGTGAAAAAGACATCAAATGAGGTTGTTTTCAAAACTTCGGGAGTGGAGAAACATCGTGTTGTCTATTAGATTGGAACAACAGATGAAACAAGAACTTTATTTGCCTCTCAAATTGTGTGTCATGATGTGGCCGCTGTTGATGTGAACATGGGATGCCCAAAATCCTTTTCATTAAGTGGGGGCATGGGTGTTGCTGTTGCCAATGTCGTACAGAATCTATAGCCTCATCCTCCCTGAGTCTCTACCAGTCATTTGTGTCTAGCCACTCGGGCTTTGAGGCACCACTCTTGAGTGCCTTGCGTGCGTCCGATCGTCTATGTGACATGTATACACGCATGCACTCCATCATCCACCCAGTGGAAAACCTCTCTGTCACTGTAGGTATTGGAAACTCCTCGTGTAAGGAGGCTACTATATAGTCCTTGCTCCCCTTGGGTATGTTCTTCCAATGGTCCAAGACATTGTGTCGAAAAACTTGTTGATACAATTCTCTCATGGAAGACATCACCCTCCTTCCCTCATCATTCATGATCATAGCTCCTATAGTGTCATCTACGAGGTATTCATACCCCTCTAGGGTATGTCTAAGGTGTGTTCTCTCCCACTTATGACCACAGTCTTGGGCATAACTAGGAGACCCATGTACATCTATATACCCACGAGGGTAGTATCTCTTGGAGTAGCACCCATAGGGGTGCCACCTATGGATGACTGAGCAAAAGCTGAAGTCACTGGAGTAGATGTCCCCATAGGTGTGACAAATTCTACAAGTGCCATGCCTCCACCAAAACGACGAGACGGAGACACTGCATCGGTGTCTCCACAATATCCACCTAAGCCACCCTCTCTTGAACCTGTATGAGAGAGAGGAGTAGCACCCCTATCTCAAGCTGACCACGAGCTCACAACATCCACATCCCCATAACACCCCCCAAAACCACTCCCTCCGTTCGGGCCCAGTTTAGAGTGTCAATCTTGCCTATTAAAAACCGAAGCATTAGAGTGTGCCAAAGTAGATCTAACGAAACGACCTGATGGTGTCCAAGATAGCTCCTGGTTTGCCATAATTGAGACATCTGATCTGGAAATATATGTGTGAATATTCACTACAACTCACTTTATTCTCAAAGAATTATTGGTCTCCTGTCTTTCCGTCATCGTTACTCAAATTTGCCTCCTCTACACGCTCCAAGCCATCTTCGACCTCCACCCTTTGCAATATCAACCCCTCGACTTGCATACTCTCCTCATCTACATTGGAAACATTGCTTTCATCATACACTCTTGCACTCCGAGGAGCTAAAGACACAACATACCACCATTGAGATTGTCGGGGGTTTGGATGGAAAATTACATGTTCAATATCACATATAAGAGAGATTCAACATTTGTGACTATTCTCTGTCGTGAAAAAGTTTAAAAAAGAAGTTCATGCACATGTTCAAAATGGGCCAGCAAGACAAACATGTTGCGCAGATCCATCCATCTTTTCTCAGAATCTATTTTAAGAAATCCAGATGGATCTTGCCGAACGGTTGCCCCAGCTCCTTCCAATACCACTTTGAACCACTACACATCAAATATAATCATGAAGAAGCTGTTGTAATCCACTGAGATAACACTTTGCAAGTTCCCAAAATACTCCATCTCATCTATAATGGTGTTTGGATCCATGGCTCATTGTCCGCTCTCTTGCTTGAACTTTGCCATGACACCACAATTCATTGTGGAGCGCATTTTGTCGATGCACTCGATGCAGAAATGTCACCTGTGTGACCACGCCACACTAGATATTTTGTACTCTACATTGAAATAGTTAGATTAGTTGTCACATATAAAATCTAGATATGATAGCTTATAAAACATGTGGTCACCTTCAGACTACATCCCCTCAAGAATTCCTATTCCTTAGTAGAGACCTCCACCCCTTCGCAAGAAGCTACGATCAAAACTCCATGTAACCATCGCATAGAAATAACCCGTGGCATCTCCTCTATGTCAGGATATCGAATTAGTCGATGGCGCATATTGCATCGAAATTTTGATCACATTTCTTCCTGGCATGCTTGTGCCTAGTGAGCCATGTCTCCATGGATGCATAATGCAACATAAAAAAATGATTTACTTTCTTCTCCATTGCAGCATCCATCATTTTTTCTACCCCATTTCCAACCACCACATCTCTGGTCATCGTCCTTCAGCGCCACAGCATACTATTGTCTGAATCCACCGTTGGTAGCCATTGTGAAATATGCACTAATGCCTCTGACACCAGCCAAAAACCTTCAACCATGCTACCTTCTGGTTGAGCTCGTTGTCGCACAAAGCCTTTCAGGGTTTTCATGAAGCACTCCAATAAGAATATCCATAACGTATGGACGGGTCTTATAATCTCCACTTCATCTACAAGATGCACCAGGAGGTGGGTTTGTATTGTGAGCATGCTGGTGGGTAGGTACTTCTCAAAGAGACAGACCGTCTCTCTTTGCTATGATGTGGTCCCATAGTAAGCTTCCCATATTCTTGAAAATATGCATGGGATCCAACAAGTGATTGATTTATAAGTGGGTCCAATATGGCAACTCAAGAAAATCTTCCCTCAGTTTATAACCCTCCCACAAGAAAGTGGCATGTCCTTGATATACCATCTTCTTCATGGTTTGTGACCTTCAAGAGTCCTAATTATGGCCCACACAATGGACATGCATGATAACCTGAGGTAACCATACTTGTCCCAACACCCCTATTTAGTCAACACAAACTTGAAAGAGCTATGCTAGATATCACCAACGAGAACGAAAGTCTACTTACTTGAACACTTTTGGAATCCTGAAAAGTTATGCATGGTCCACATGAGAATGGCTCGTATATTGGCGGACTGTCGACCATCGCGCTTGCTCATAGCTTCCACAGTGACCTCCTCCTCCCAGAAAATCTTAAGCTCATTAACTAATGGATGGAGATAGACGTCCATATTCTTGACTTTATAGTGCCCAGGAACGAGTAAGCTAAGGATCAAGTGTCCTTTCTTCATAGAAAGCAATGGCGGGATGTTGTAGTTAACAAGGACTATAGGGCACACACTATAAGAAGTTGAGCGGAGACCAAATGGGTTCACCCCATCCATAGCAAGACCAAGCTGAAAATTCCTTAGCTCTAGTGCAAGCCTAGAAAGGTAGATTCAATATAGCTCCATGCGTGTGAATCCACTGATATTCGTTGGACTCCATCTGTGGATTTATTCTGCACATGCCACATTGTCAAGCTCGCCATGCTCGATGTACGAAACATGTGATATATACGTGGGATAAGTGGAAAGTGTTTAAGAACTTTCTGAGGGATGGTTTGCCCTTGCAAGTCTTATCGATACCTATGAGCACCACACTTTGGACATGTCTCCATAGTCCTGTACTCTTCTCAAAACAACACATAATTGTTGAAACATGCATGGATGTTGTTGTAGTCCATGCCAAGCTTTCGTAAAACATGTCGTGCATCATCACAAGACTCATGCATGGTATTTCCAAGTGGTAATATATAATACTTTAGCAATTTGAAAAAAAATCATAAAACACCTTGAAAAATCACGTGTTTTTTAGAATGGAGTCAAAAAAATCAACAGAGCATACGTAAAATGTACTTGAACAACTCGGTCACACTTGCATTGCTCCGCCCGTATTTTTCTTGCACACTTAGGAGCGTAAGCAATGTCTTCAGGTGAGATACTCGAGCACCCATCATATAATGGTCTAGATGCTTCCTCTCTTAGCGAATCAGATGACTGAATAGGTGGTGGTGGTGAGTTCAACTCAAAGCAGTTTGAAGACTTTTCCAAGAGGAAAGGGATTAAGTGTCAATTAACAACACCTCATACACCTCAACAAAATTGCATTGTTGAACACCCAAATTACATCATTGGAGAAATGGGAAGGTATATACTTAAGGGTAAGGGATTGCCCAACCAATTTTGGACCGAAGCTGTTAATACTGCAGTTTGCATTCTCAATCGGAGTTACACAAAGACTCTTCAGGGAAAAACTCCTCATGAGACCTATTCTGGTAAGAAACCATTTGTCTCATATTTTAGAACTTTTGGATGTGAATCAAAAGGCTTACAAATATTATGACCAAGAGGCAAAGAAGATCATAATGAGCCATGATGTGGTGTTCAAGGAGCAGCCATATACAGTGGAGGAGAAGAATATAAGTTTTTCCACTTTATCATCCAACGAAGAGGTAGTCCACTATGAATATACCCCAAGAACTATCCCTACCCTCAAGGAGGAGAAAGCATAATCTTCGAATGATGAAGAAAAAGTTCACCAAGCTGATCACATCACCGAAAAAGCCATTGCCACAATGGGTGAAGTAGCTCTATGATCACAATAATCCTATGTCTATCACAATTGAGGAAAAGGCAGATGGACCAAGGAGGTCTTTGAGAATAGAGAAGCAAAGAAAATTTTTGCTCATATAGTCAGTATAGCCTTGATGTTTGAGATTGTGAGAGAAGTAAAGGAGCCAACAGACTTGGAAGAAGTACTTGTTGATCTAGCATGGAGAGTAGCTATGCAAGTTGAGTACTATAATAAAGAATAATACTTGGGATCTAGTGGATCGGCCAGAAAATAGAAAGATTATTGGTACCAAGTGGGTCAGAAAAAGGTAAAGTACAAGGCTAATGGTAGAGTAGTTTCACATGGATTTTCACAGGTTGAAAGATTTTATTTTCAAGAATCATTTGCTCCAATTGTTAGAATGTCCACTATTCACACAATACTTGCAGTGACTGCTCATAAGAAGTAGCTAATTTACCAAATGGATATTAAATCAGCGTTCTTGAATGGTGAACTTAAGGAGGAGGTGTATGAGGGTTTGAGACCCCTCATTTTGATAACAAATTTTGTAAGTTGAAGAAAGCATTGTATGAACTAAAACAAGCCCCTAAAGCATGATACTGATGGATAGATAAAAAATTTTAAGGCTTAAATTTTAAAAGATGTGTCTTAGATGCTAACTTATATGTTTACAAGGATGGTGAAAAGTCTGTAGTGATTGTTCTATATATGTGGATGACCTTCTTATTACAGGCGACTATGAAGATATGATCCATCAAACTCAAAAGGCTTCGAGCTCTTAGTTTGAAATGATAGACTTGGGCTTGTTGCACTATTGTTTAGGGATTCAAGTTTGGAAAAATCTTAGTCTCTCAAAAGAAGTATGCATGGGAGATCTTAAAAGAATTTGGCATGACTGAGTGTAAGAAGGTAGCTACACCTATGGAGGTTAATGTTGTTAGATATGCTCAATGCCCTCATAAGGTGTCACCAATGATCCATGATGCTCTAAGTTGTAAGGCCCCTATTATGAGAAGAAGCCATGTGTGAGCATGGACATTGGGTGAGTCCTGACTTGTAAGTCAAATGAGGTCTATGTGATCGGATAGTAAAAAAAGGTGGCCTTTGTGGAACTAGTCTTTGGGTTAGATAGAGTACTTATGTTGGTAGGAACTTGAGACACAATGCATCAAGTTGTGAGGTGTGGGAGTTATCAGGGACCCCTATTTTGGGGTCTAGGGACCATAGAAAAGCCCCCCGCTAGGGGGTCTTAGTAGGGGGACTAGCGCCCTCGGGCCGACGAGAAAGGAAATATTCCTTGGCCAACTAGGGAAGGTTCATAATATGGCCAAACATGCCAATGTGAGAACCTTCTCGAGCTATAAAAGAAATACCCCTCTAAAGCCATTGTCAATATATCTTTCACCCAGTCATAGTTCTTCCAACTACCCTTAAGCTCTTCACCTATTATCTATCTGGAGGACCGCCATCTAAGCTTCATAGTGGAAGCACATGGTGGATAGAGCCATCTTTGTATCCGTTTTTTTGAAAACAAAGCAGTCTATGTTCTTCTCATATTTGATATGTGTTCTCTACTTCTTTGCTCAAATTCTATCTGTTGTGCTGTGCAATTTCTACATGGTATATTAGAGACCAAGGGTCTTTGAGGAGTGAAGAGTATGCAAGATGCAAGGGCTTTAATAGCAAAGATAGAAATATCTTCTGTTGCATCAAGTAGTGGTGTTGGCACATCAAGTGATGGTGCTTCTATATCGATAATTCAAACACTAAGGATTCATCCACCAACCTTCAGGGAAGGCAAGTTAGATGATAGAAACTACACTTTGTAGAAGTTTAAAATCATGACTATCCTTGATTCGTATGAGCTTCTAGAGATGGTACTAGGGACTGACCCAGAACCACAACCCACCCTTGCAAGTCCCATCAGATTCAAGTGTTATGATTCCTCCAAATGGAGGTCTTCTATGAGCTTGGAAACAAAGAGACGTAAATGCATTGTGTATCTTAGTTACAAGTTGTTTTGATAGTGTTTTAACCTTGATTCAGCATCATAAAACCAAGGCATTAGAGGCTTGAAATGTACTTAGGAGTCAGTACGAGATGTGAAATCAAATAAGGACTCAAAACTTGGAGAATCAACTAGCAGCAAAGAAGTTTTAATGAGAGAGAGCTAAAGTATTCATCACTCAGATCAAGAATCTGTGTGACCAGATGGTTGGTGCTGGGATACAAAATACTAGTGAGGAGCTAGCTCGAAGGTGTCTTTGGATTTGTCCACCAAATTTTGATGGATTGGTAACAACCCTAAACACTCAGCTAAGACACCAAGCTTTGACGTTTGAGAAATTTTTTGTACTACTAATGGAGGAGGAGTTGAGGCTTAAATATCGAGAAGGTAGCAGCAGTGGAGATGCTACATTCTCTGCCAATGTGGAAGGCAAAGGTGGTTCCTCTACCAATGGTGACAAAAAGAAGAAGGGTGGTAAGAAAAAGTTTCAAGGAGAGTACTTCTACTGCAAGAAGAAAGGACATGTAATTGCAAATTGTCATATCAAGAAGGAAAATGAAAAGAATAGCACCGTGAAGACTAAAGGAAAGGAGACAACCAATATGACTAAAGCAAAGTTGGAGTTATTCATGGCAACTATTGAGGAAGTGTTCCTCTATGTAATAAATATTTACCACTGACTCGTGAGTATTGGATAGTTGTGTCTCCCATCATATGACCAACAAGAAAGGTCTATATAGTTCTATGAAGCCTGTACAAGAATCCATCACTATGACGATTGGAAATGATGCAAAATGCCCTACTAAGGGTACATGTACTAAATTTTCATTTGTTACTAAAAATGGTAAACTCAAGAATCGTTCGAATACATTGTATGTTCTAGAGATTACGACAAATCTGCTACTATCAGATACTTCTATAATTGATCTTTTGACCATAAGGTGAGGTTCACTAAGATAGGTGGAAAAATCATTGATAAAGCTAGCAAAGTTGTTGACAAAGGAGAAAAAGAAATAACCTATATGAGTAAAGTGCTCTTACCACCACCTCTAGTGTGGGCACAAGTAAAATTTGGCATGAAAGATTTGGTCACATTGTTTTTGCAGTGTTGAAGGAGATACATAAGCTAGGTGTAGTTACTCACCTACCCACAGTAATTGAAATGAAAGAATAATGTGAATCTCATATGATGGGCAAGCAATAGAGAAAGACATTTCTACAAGAAAGTAAGAATAGAACAAAGGCTCCTCTAGAGTCAATGCAAGCTTTTATGGTGTAAAATTCCTACAAAAGCCTTGGGAGGATCTTCTTATTTTATGTTGATTGTTGACTACTACAGTAGGAAGATGTGGATGTACTTTCTTCGTGATAAGGCTCAAGCTTTTGGTAAGTTTAAAGAATCACTAAAATTTATTGAAAATGAAATATGGCAAAGTGTGAAGAAATTTAGAATGGATGGTGGTGGTGAGTTCAAATCAAAGGAGTTTGAAGACTTTTGCAAGAGCAAAGGGATTAAGTGTCAATTGACGATGCCTCATACACCTCAGAAAAATGGTGTTGTTGAATGCCAAAATCGCACTATTGTGGAAATGGCAAGGTGCATACTTAAGGGCGACTAAATAGTTTTGTGCAGAAGTTGTTAATATTGCAATCTATATTCTCAATCAAAGTTATGCAAAGGCTCTTAAGGGCAAAAACTCCTCTCCTCATGAGGCCTATTCTAGTAAGAAACCATCTGTCTCACATTTTAGAACTTTTGTATGTGAAAGTTATGCACATGTTCCAAAGGATAAGAGACACAAGTTAAATCCAAAAAACACAAAATGTATCTTCTTGGGTTATAGTGATGAGCAAAAGGCTTACAAATTGTATGACCAAGAGGCAAAGAGGATCATAGTGAGCCATGATGTGGTGTTCAAGGAGCAGTCACATATAATGGAGGAGGAGAATATGAGTTCTTCCACTTTGTCATCTAATGAAGAACTAATCCACTATGAACCTATCCCAAGAGCTATTCCTACCCTCAAGGAGGAGGAATCATCATCTTTGGATGATAAAGAAAAAGTTCACCAACTTGCAATCACGCCACCAAAAAAGCCATTGCCATGATGGGTGAAGTAGTTCTATGATTGTAGTAATCCTATGCCTACCACAGTTGAGGAAAAGGCAGATGGACTAAGGAGTTCTCTGAGAATAGAGGAGCAAAGAAAGGCTTATGCTCACATAGTCAATATGGACTTGATGGGGACTAAGATTATGAGAATGATGGAAAGTTAGAAAAGTATAAAGACAAATTAGTTGCACATGGATTTTCACAAGTTGAAGGATTTGATTTTCAAGAATCATTTGCTCCAACTCCTAGAATGACCACACAGTACTTGCAATAGCTACTCATAAGAAGTGGCCAATTTACCAAATGGATATCAAATCAACATTCTTGAATGGTGACCTCAAGGAGATGTATGTGGCTCGACCACTAGGGTTTGAGGCCCCCCATTGTGAGAACAAAGTTTGTA
This sequence comes from Lygodium microphyllum, assembly GCF_053477565.2. Taxonomy (NCBI): domain Eukaryota; kingdom Viridiplantae; phylum Streptophyta; class Polypodiopsida; order Schizaeales; family Lygodiaceae; genus Lygodium; species Lygodium microphyllum. Next base: position 21,685 of record NW_028229844.1, on the reverse strand, counting down.
AGCTAAAGAAGGCATTATCTGGGCTGGAACAAACCCCTAGAGCATAGTACCAATGGATAGATAAATTCTTTTTAGGCTTGAATTTCAAAAGATGTGCCTCAAATATTAACTTATATGTTTATAAGGATAGTGAAAGTACTGTAGTGATTGTCCTATATGTGGATGGCCTTCTTATTACAAGTGTTCTAAACAAGTTCTCAAACAAATCGCAAGAAAGTCATTGGAAAGCTGGGATGCGGGTGCTCAGATATTTGAAAGGAATTCTTGACTATGTATCACATATAGTTCCAGAAGTGCTCTTACGGGGAACTATGACTCAAATTAGATAGGTGACATTGATTCCAAGAAATCAGTTTCTAGATATTGTTTCTCTTTAGGTTCATGAATCTTCTATTGGATCAGTAATAACCAACCAACTGCGGCATTGTCTTCTACCGAAGCAGAGTACAAAGTAGCTTGCTTTGGTGCATGTGAAGCAGTATGGTTAAGGAGGATCCAATGGCATATGGGAGTATAGGATGAAGATCCAATGGTGCTAAGATGTGATAATCAAAGTTGCATTGCCATTGCCAAAAATGCATTTTTTCATGTATGCACCAAACACATTGAGATCCAATATCACTATATGCATGATTTGATTCAGGATGGGATAGTAGAGTTGGTCTACTATCCAACGGAGGAGAATGGAGCAGATATCTTCACCAAAGCTCTTACAAAGGATATCCTTTGAATTCATCTTCAGAGACTCAATGTTGGGCCGAGAATGTACTTCATTTGTGGACGGACATTGAGGAGGGGTGTTAGATATGCTCAATGCTCTACCCTCGTAAAGTGACACCAATGATCCATGGTGTTTTAAGTTGTAAGACCCCCATTATGAGGAGAAGCCATGTGTGAGTACGGACATTGGGTGGGTCCTCATGTTGGACCGTATGTTGATGTTTATAGTTTTGTTGATGTTTATAGTTTTGTCTTGGCTTCCTAGGTTTCGAACGTGGATCATTAGCCTTGCAAGGTTGTGGTTTTCTATTCCTAGGTTGCACTCTCTGTTTAGGTACCCATTTGAACTGGGGTTCATGGGCTTCAGCATTGGTTCTAGTGGGTTGCTGGCATTGAGGCTTGGTAGGTTGTGATGAGTCATGATCTCCCTCCTCAGTCTTGATGGTGGGTTCCTCTACCGGTGGCTTCACGGTCTTGGAAAGAGTCACGCCGCCCTTGCTGAAAGCTGTAACAATGTGAATGTTACCATGGCTAGGTGGATATAATGTGACTGATAGTCAACATTGCAATGAGCTTGCTTCTTGAAAGCTCATCCTAACAGTGATTCTATGCCTGCATTTTTAGTTTTGGGCAACACATAAAAGATTATTGGTATGCTTTGAGACTCGATAGAAACTGCAACCTAAAAGCGTGTAGAGTTGGCCTCCATAAGGGGTGAGATTGGTACTAGTGGGTTGAAATTGTGGTTTGCCAATTTGGGTCCAATGGTCATGAGTCAAGATATTAAAATCAGCTCCCTCATCAATCAATGCATTGATGGTGCGTGTGTGCTTAGGAGTGACTATCATGCTTAGGTAAGCTGGTACTGCTGCTTCCTCATCCTCGCCATCTATCTCAGTGATAGTGACTACTCGTGTGTGAACATCGATTCCCCTTTCCTCTCATCACTGAAGGAACATCAATCCTTATATTTGTCTCGTCAGAACTGTCTTTATCTGGTTGCTCATCATTCTCCAGGTTCTGACATATCTCTTTTTGCTGGTCGAGGATTAAGGCCCAATTGTATCTCAAGTTTAAATCGTGCACTTTGGACCATCGCCATTCAGGCTCATCTAAGAGATCTCGGAGTCGCTTAAGATTCGTTGTTGTATTGCCACACTCAACTTGTCAGTCAAGAGCCCTAGGACCTCCAAGAGCTCTCATCTATTGTTCGAGACTTGGAATACAATAGGGTTGGGTCTTCCACGTAGGTTCCCAGTCATCATGCAGACTTGCACTGAAGGTGTGTCCTTGAGCTTGCTAGTTGCCTTGATGACTTGTTCGTACTCCTCAGTGTCTGAGAATGGTAGGTTGATAGTAGCAAGAACATGCATCCAGTCTCGCTCCTTCTCAAGACACAAGATATAATTAGTAAGGGCCCCATAGGATCCCCTAGTTTGTCTGTCACCCTTCAGCATGGTGGAGATGGCATCTAGGTCGATTGGCATAGTCTTCCAAGTGTCCATCTCTACTCTCATAGCCTCTGTTTGATTGCCTAAGAAGATAAGACGGTTGCCCGAGTCCTCTATGACTCTTGCGTTGCACATCCAAGGTCAACTTAGCAGGATGTTGTAGTCCACTCCCTTCATGACTATGAAGTTAATAGAGAATTGGATTCATGCAATCTTTACTAGCCAATTTTTCAACACTCCTAATGGTTTCACCTTCATTTCGTTTGCTAGTGTGACGTTAAACCTGGCAGTCTCGACCGGTGGGTTACCCCAAGTTTGGAGTATTGCATGGCCTACCACACTCACTCCTACCCCTGTGTCCACGATCCCCTTTATGGTGATGTCCCTCGGTGCTAAGACTGGTAGGACTGCATGCATTTCCGTGCCTTCCCAAAAGGTGTTGACATGTAGGGATTTCGGCATGGAGTGTAGCTTCAAACTTGATATTTGAGTTTTTGCATCGTGCTTGGGAAAGTTTGTGGCAATTGGCTCATTTTGTTCTTCAACCCATTGCTTTAGCTCCAACCATAGCATTGGGTGCTGCCTAAGTAGGTCGCCTAAGCTCAGAGTTACCGGGGTGGTCACCAGTGAGGAGGCTGCTAGTCACTTGCCTCTCTCCTAGGTTTGTGGTTCCTGGCCAACAGCCTAGGTTATTTTGCTCGTTTGGAGTATCTAGGCTTTGTCTAGGTGGCCTAGCTTGTGGTGCCATCACCTCTAGTGATTTTGGTCATGGGAGAGAGATTGGCATGTTTATGCTTGAGAGATCATTGATTTCAACTTCTAGTATGGGCTCAGCATCCTTTAGGTGCTCTTGGGCCTCCTTCACTCATTCTTTCACCTTCTTGATGGCTTCGAGTTGGCATTTCGGGTTGGGGTACTCCCCGACCTTAGCACTTTTCTTTTCAGTCGATCAAGGAGCCGACATTTCTTCCTCTACGTCAATGACTTTCCTTCCAATAGGTAGTGTCATGGCACTTTTAGTTTTGAGGGTGACCTTAGCGTCTGGTCTTTTCTTCATTTGTCTCTGACTCTTCTTTCCAACTGAGGTTGTGTCCATGTTGCTAGCCCCTAGCAATGATATGCTGGTCTGCTTTGTCTGCACGTGGGTCATGACATGCAATGGGATAGGTCTCCCCATCGAGTGTCTCGACACCAAACAACCCCATTGGAACTGATGGCTCATTTGTCGAAGTAGAGGATGGCCTCCCCCTAGGGCAGTCAACAAAGAGATGAGTGATTCCACACTCAGCCTACCGTCTTAGGTCCGGCCTTATCTCTATGACCACAAGTCTAACACACGATTGGCTCTTGGGCTTGCTCTCTTAGGCCTCTGTCTCTCCCTCTACCTAACACCATCAGCAATACTGGTCGATAGTCCATGAGGATAGTGTTGCTTTCCTCATCGTATGCCATGTATGAGTTTATGTAAGGATCATCATTGTTAGGCTCGTCTACATAGTGGACCAGAGTATCAACAGATGGATGAGTCACGTAGGGTCCTGGTGGTCTAGGGATACCTATAGGATTTATTTCCATTTTAGGGTCGGCTTAGGGTCATTAGGTGCCAGAAGAGCCAATGGGGCTCCCCTTCCAAAGAATTTTGGTGGCCTGTTCGCAAGGTAGGGTTGACTGTAAGGCTGTGGGTATGGGAGCCTCCGAGGTAATCGATAATGCATGGTGTCATGGCCGAACCTACCACAATTAGCACAAGGTTGTGACCTAGGGTCTTGACACTCAGCTAGCAAGTGGTTTCCACCACAATGCACACATTGGAGATGTGGGTGCATTGGTCATCTCATCATCTCCTATAATTTGGTTATGTCCATCCTAATCTCTACTAGCTCTTGTTCCGAGTCAGTGCCCTTCCCTTTTTCTTGTGCGCTTGGGCCTGCTCTCTCACTCGGGATTGAGGCCCTCTTAGAACCCTTGGTACTAGATTCTTCTCGATTCAAGCCTCTAGAGCTTCTTTTCTTGAGCTGGTCATCCACTCTAATAGCTTCCTCAAAGATCCTTGCCAGTGCATCTCACTGCAGGCTTGAGTTGTTGACCAAGGCTTTGTAGAGCTCTTCACTTTGTATACCGTTGATGGATATCGTGGATACCACTCTTTCATTTGGTCTCTTGCCCATTGGGATTCTCTTGAAGAGGCTCCTCACATGTGTTACATAATCTTGAATGTCCTCTTTCTCTCTCTACTTGACATTCATGAGTCGCACAAGCAAGTTATCAGAGTACCCAGGTTCAAAAAATCTCTTAATGAGATATTTTTCAAGGCATTGAAATTGGTACGCTCCGCAACATCTAGACTTGTGTACCAGGTCCGACCCTTGTCGCCTAAGCACAATCCAAAGGCTTGGGAGCGTTGAGTAGGATCAGTGAGGCTGTTGGCCTCAGAGACCTGCTCAAACTGCACCACAAAGCTGTATGGGTCATCGGTTGCTTGGTATTTGTCTAGTTGCTCTACTACCATGGGGATTTTTGATTGGCTCCTAGAGCCTTGGTTAACTCCCAGCCCTGTCAACAGCGATGCTACCAATGCTGCAATGCTTTGTTCTGCGGCCGTGTTATATAGTAGCCGCTTTGCCAGGAGCTCGTTCAGTGTGAGGTCAAGCTCCTCGTTTCTCCTACAGCTTGAGCTACCCTCTTCCATGTCCAAGGCTTTTTGTTCTGCCAAGTTGTTGATCAAGTTGATAAGGCCGGGTAGATCCACTTCCACAATAGTGCATGTCTGGTTTTTCAGTTGTGTTCCCCGCTTGGTCCTACTTTTGGGGATTTGATCACCTGTCTATGTCTTTGGGTCTTCTCCTACTTACTGGTGGGTCCTTCAAGTTCTTAAGTCTGGGTGAGTTCCTTGTTAATTATCCTCACTTTGTGAATGTGTGCTTTTGTGTGCTCGTTTCCATGCACTGTGTGAAATCAAGCTTTTAGCTCTTTTCAAGTGTACTTTGAGTGATGGAAATCAGAGTGAATGAGAAAACAAAGTGTGTGCAGATTCGATGCTCTTGTCTATGGGTTGGCTTGATAGGGTCATGTGTTTGGTTCTTAGCTGTTCTCGTCGGCTTCTCGAGTTTGTTTGTTATGCTATTCCGTTTGCCTCATTCACGATCGAGTAGGATCTTGCAATCAGCCCACAACACAAGACACCCTTCCAAACAGTTCGGCCATAATTTCTAGGTTTGTAACTACTTGTGAGACATTCGGTGGGTTCTTTTGATGCGAGTCATGCTTCTCGTTAGCCATGGTTTGTAAAATTCCCAGATTTCCTTCTCAGCCTATGTTCGACTTACCAGTGTCCGATTTTGAAAATCGGACATCCGATTTACCAGTGTCCGATTTTGAAAATCGGACATCCGATTTACCAGTGTCCGATTCTAAGAATCAGACACGGGTTCAATTGTCATAACTAGATAGGTGTGTCTGATCGGACAGCTCGAGTTGGGGTCCAATTGGGATATGTCTAATTCTTGAAATCAAACATGGGTGCTTGGTCTGATTCGAAGGAATGTTAGATCAGACAAGTTTGTTAGTTCAATTCTGTGGTTTGATTGTTGCAATCAGATAGGTAGAGCGCCCGATAGGATGAAGTGGTGTCCGATTTCTTCTTGTTTGATTTGGAGTTGGTTCAATTTTCAGTGTTGAATTCGATTTGGAGTTGGTTTAATTTTCAAAATCGGACAGGTGTGTCTGATTGGACTAGGTGGGTTGGGTTCGAGTTCGATTCTAGGAAGGTCGGATTTTGGGAATCGGACGGGTCTCTTGGTTTGATTCTGGGAATTGGACGGGTTGCTTGGTCCGATTCTGGGAATTGGACACTATTGTGGGAAGCATCCGATTCCGCTGTCGAAGTGCATGTTGATCATGTTTTTTCCAAAAATCCTCACTTAAATGTTGCTAATCCCTACAAGGACTTCTAGGAATCAAGAAAGAGTGTAGGCCAAGAGCATCCTATACTTGGATCTCAATGAAAGCCCTGATATGCTCCGATCAATCTGACGTAGGCTTGGACCTACAAGCTCTCTCTCTCTCTCTCTCTCTCTCCCTCACAAAGCCAGAACTGTAAATGAGGTTTTTCTTGGTCACCCAGGACCTTAAGCCCTCGCTGGTCAGCACCTTAGCCTTCCCAATCACTCGACCTTCTACTCTGAGACATCTGTCCACTTTTTTTTCATTTTCCTTGTTATTACCCTGTTCAAGGTTGTTTTAGCAGTGAACTTCAAGCTTTCCACTCTGATTTATCCTTCCTATCCTACTCTAAATGCGACAAAAATCAAAAGCAAGGTACTCAATTGATTTCTCCTACTCAACTAATCATCAATAACCAAAAATACTTAATTGTAGCACGGGCCAAAACCCAAAATCTCCTATCTATCTCAAGCTTCAATTTGGGGATGAAACCCTTACTTCGATGCTTGATTTGAAGCATACAAGTGCTCAAGCTTAAATCTATTTATCCCGGCAAAAATGAAACCAAAATGTAGAGGCGAGCTCATGCTCAACCACCAAGACCCACAGACTGCTTATTGTTCAAGTGTTTCAAGAGAGCACTAATGGCTACCTCTCACATAGCTGATGCGATATCCCTCTCTACGAGTGTAGTGAGCTTACCTTGATTCCCGATCGAGTTGGTTCCTCTCTCAAGCACTCCGATTGCTCCATGATTCTTGATGCAAGCTCAAGCATCCTCAAGCCTCCACCTCCAAGCTCCATTCTCCATAGCCGCACGCGAGACAAGAGAAGAGAAGAGAAGAGGAGAGAAGAAGAAGGGAGGAGATGGTGGAGGGCTTCACCTCCTTGATCCCTCACCCTCACCCTCACCCTCACCCTCACCCTCACACCCTCACACTCCCTCCCTCAAGCACACACAAGCAAGCAAAGAGAGGAGAAGAAGAGAAGAAGGCGAGTCTCTTGTTGCCACACACCAAAGAATGAGCTCTCATTCACTTTTTGAACTTTATATACAAAAACCCTAAATCCCTTTTTGGGCAGTCATTCCCTTATCCCCTTTTTTACATGGCCGGCTGTGGCCTAGGCCCTTTTTTCCATTGTCCTCCTATCTTCCTAACTTCCTTCCTACTACCCATTCTACCTTTACAAATTGCACCTGATGATCTTTAAAATAAATCATGGTGCCCCTTGCGCTCTTTTATAAAAGTATTGACTTGTGCTTTTTCTTGTATGCCTCTCTCCTTGATTTAGGAATTTTTCTCACTTCTTGTGTTTCTCGATTTTTCTTAGCACGCTTCCATCTTCCATTCCACTTTTTCCTCGACCTTGTCTTCTGCTTTAGATTTCCACCTTGTTCATTTGAGGGTTAACAAATTGGTTGCCATATAATGACACATGCCAAATAATTTTGCGCCATCAAAACGATTGAATATGATCCCACTTATATCCAACATCATTTCACATATTAGCCATCACGTAGAAGTGACCATTACAGGACCATGTTCTACTACATTCGTATTTGAATTGAATACTTAGTGAGGAGGAACTTCACATTGCCAATCGCTTTGGGCACATGAGATTTCCTCATAGATGTGCTCACATACATCACTCATGTGAGAATTAGGCCAAGTGATATGGACAATTAAGTTGCCTTGGAATACCATCCTAACTATTACGATTGGCTTCTATAGCAATGTCCTAGATTGTCCAATTAGTCTAAAGTTACGTATACATATATTGTATTCACATTGTAAATACACTTTCTTCATTTCTTTTTCTTTCTTTTCCTTTCATTATTTAATAAGCATTCTTGAGCAATGTAAAATCACACCTCCACAATTCACATCTGCTACATGCTAGGAAGCATTGCTAATTTTTAAGGTAAGGGAGGGGGTAAATAGAAATTATTTTCTTTTAACAATTAGGCAATGAATAATTTTTGAGCTAATGAAATATGCTAGCTTATGTATTTTGAACTTTCTCTCTCATCACGTCTCCTTTTTTCTTCCAAATCATCCACAAAAGGCATGGGAAGCCTCAAATTCCCTTCACAAAAGTAGATCTAGCAAAGTACAATATGAACATAGACATCATAAGGAATGGGAATCTAAGGTACATGTAGATCTAGAACCTTAGGTAGGTCATAGATGGAGAGTAGAAAGCCTAGGAACTAGTGGAAATGTGCTCTTTAGGCACATTTATGAAAAAGTTTGGAGGCACGATAAATCATCCCAAGTGTATAGAATTCTTGACTAACTATAATCATAACAGGAGGATCAAACAATCACTATGAAAACAAGAGAAGGCATATAGAGAGTGGAGATTCCCCTTTTCGCAGAGTTGGTGCACAAGGCACTAGATCTACTAAAGCACTCGCAAATAGCAACTTGAGAGAAAACTGATGCTGTGATAGCAATTCAAATTCACAAAGTAAGAAATGGGTAATGATGGCATGAAGCTTGAGATAATCCCTGAACTAGACCTGAAATTGTAGGCCAAATTGATACACACATTATTCTCTAGCACCTACCACAACTCAGCAAAATGAACAAGATCCCCTTGTACATGTTTGAAGATTTGGTTATAGGACACTTGAGGAACGTGGATCTTAATGCCCATACAAGGAGTACAATTCATGTAGTGGCCAAAGTGCTCAATGATGCTAGTGAGCATGAGGAGGTCATGATGGGGAGTAGGAAACTTGCAAGGGGAAAGGCTACAAGTAAGGCTACCATGGTTGGGTTTGGAGGTATACTAACCACCACTACAAGATATAGGCCTTATATCAACGCTCAAAGCGACGAAAATGTTCATAAAGAATTTTCCCCCCGTCGTCCCAAAAAAGTCAGTATTAGCGACACCATAGAACAATCGCTATCAACGTCGCTATTTGCATCGCATCTACGACACTGATAGTGACGATATGTGATGCTGATAGTGACGCAAATAGCGACGTTGATAGCGATGAGTGCAGTAAATTTGTGACACTAATAGCAATGGTAACATGGATTTTTTTTTTGGTGGTAGGGCAGGCACTGTGTACTTTATTTGGGCCATACAAAAGAGTTTCAGTAATGTGTACAATGCTCGTCTGAATGAAGGCAAAGTGTACTTGAATCCATAAGATTGATACATAAAATAAATACAAGATCGCGTAATGAAAGCGACGGTATAATCATGGCAAGATTTAAAGGATGATAATAATGTAGTGCATAGAAAATGCCTACATAAATCACATGACCAAAAAAGAAGAGTATGTGTGTTGCACGGATCCAAGGGCAAGCTATAGATCCTCGCCATTCGAAAGCTCGTCCCGTCGCAAAGGAGCATCAAATGGACTCTACAAAAAAAAAAGAAACAACTACACATTAGTCTACCATACAATAATGCATTTTAATTAAAATTAGTAACTATGAATAAGAAATATAAATGACGTATAGGGCCGCCACGTCTATACAATTAATCGATCAATGTAGTGAGATCATGTCTCTTTGCATATCAAGTCTCTAGGCCGGTGGGATCGCGATTTGTAATGGAGTGCTGCAAAGAAAACAAAATACAATTGCTAGAAACATGATTGCAAAAAAAAAAAAGCAAGTAGAACAAAAGAAAAACTTACAAAGTCCTCCAGATAAGTCCTGTGGCCGCCACTCCCAAGATGATGGACCACTCCTGCCTCCAGTCGTGCCCTCACTGCCTTGCGCTGCTATCTCTAACGTCCTAGAGAATCTATAGCCTCCTCCCTGAGTTGGCGCCAGTCATCCGCATCTAGCCACTCGGGCTTTGAGGCCCCACTCTTGAGTGCCTTGCATGCATCTGATCGTTTATGTGACATGTATGCACACATGAACTCCATCATCCATCCTATGGAAAATCTATTTGCTGTGGCGGGTATCGGAAACTCCTCATTCAAGGATGCTACTACGTAGTCCTTGCTCCCCTCTGGTATGTTCTTCCAATGATCCAAGACGTTGTGTCGAAAAATTTCATGGAGTGCTTTCTAGAAATCCCTTCATTCCTGTTTTGCTTATGAAGATCTTGCACTTCTTGATTCATACAAGCTTGAGCCAAGCGAAGACATTCAACTTTCTTTTGGACAGCCTATAGTGCTCGATTTGCATCTTGAGTAAGCTCACTCTGCAAGTGCCCTAGCTTGTGGATTTCTTGAAGCAGGACAGCAAAAGTTGTGGATAGATATTTGACATTTCCAAACAATTTGTCACTAGAATGACTATGGTAGAGGTGATCATCACTTGTGCTCAATGGGGGGGTATCAACAATGGATATTGTGAGAGCCTTGCTTGTTCAGATGCCTCCATTTTCTTGAGGACTTTATCCAATTGGGATTGAGCAATATCCTACTGCTGTAATGATTTTTTGCTTAAGGAATTCATCCAATTGGGATTGAGCAATATCCCGCTGCTGTAATGCTTTATGCGTTTCATCTTGCATCTTTTGGATTTGCATATCTTTCTCCAGTAACAATGCATCAAAAGAGATCCGCATTGAGAATGTAGACAACTGTAGTTGGCTTCAAGCAAAGAAACCTCCCTTTTCAACTACTTGATAAGATCCTTGTCAGATACCACCATGTTCACTTGAGGTCTATTTGTCACTTCCTTTGCACAGGAAGCAAAGAATAGCAAGTAGTGATGCTTTGTCAATCTTAGTTGTGCTCGAAAGAAGGGTTCTCAATGTGGCCAAATGAGAATTGATGTGTTCACATCCCCTCTACTCAACTTCACTATGGCTTTTTGAAGCAGCTAGTGCTTTAGCTTCCAAAATCTCCTTCGGTGTCATCTTGGAAGCATTAACCAACTCACCCGTAGCAAAATTAAGCACCAGAGATCCACCATTGATAGCAATATGATGAGACAGATGCAACATATGATCTTCCGCCCAGGAATGCTTGGACTCATGTAGCATCCTACTAAAAGACCTCTAGATACTTGCTGACCCCAGCTAGTAGCACGGACATGGATGGTGTTGATGAGTTGATCAGATAGCTGAGTGAATCTCGACTGCATAGAGGGGTAATTTGTGGTCATGAGGTCCACATTGGCCTTTGCTGGCTGGCCATAGGACAATTGTGCAAGCATCTTATGTAGGGTGCTTGAAGAGATGTCGGCAGGTAGCTTGGTGGGTAGTATATAATCTTTAGCTGGCATCAACAAAATATCCACATCATTCATCAAAAGAATGGAGATGTGCCATCCAATGTCTCCAAGCCCCTCAATGTGCTTTGTTCATTATTTTTTAAAATGTATTTTTTCTAAAGCTAGCACCATCACTCCAGCGATTCAATATGCCTTCAACTTGTTCATTGCAAAAGGCCTCCAACTTCTCCCATTCCTTAACTGAAGCAAACTCTTTGGCTTTTCTGATAGAATTCTGTTCACTCAATAAATTTTTCAGAGATTTACATGCAATGAAGGTAGCTTGTTGGGCTTTCTTGGCATTGTCCAACTGTGTAACCAACTCCTCTATCAGACTATTTACACCCTGCAGCTGTGTCTCAGCTGGTTCATACTTAGCCGCAACTGAGAGTGTTCATTTTTCAGAACAACCAATTCCTGATACAAGATTGAACACTGTCCCCAATTGTGAGCTTCAATGAGCTAAGCCAGAATTTGAAATACATAAGGTGCAAATTCAGTAACATCGAACACCAGTATATCTTGAAAAGCTGGAAAAAGATTGGTCTCAAGAGTTGCCATCAACTCAGCACTAGCTTCGCAACTTCTCCAAACAAGGGCAGCTATAGCTTCAAATAAGTAATGGTTGAAGCTGGGGTTGGTGGGTTTTTTATATACATTGGAAAGAATGACCACCACTGATCAAGACAAGTGGGAGCATACTGTAGAATATCTCCAACAAATAGGACCCGCATGATGCATTTCATCACATACACATTCTCTTGTGATTCTGGCAACTTTAGGGCACTAAAGAGGTGGTTGCATATGAGTGAATCACATTGGATTCAGCCACTAGAAACCTTACCAGATGAGGCATCGAATGGTGCATTCATCAACATCATTGCAGATGCTTGTATTTGAAGATGGAAGCAAGAATGGAGGCTTGACATTTGGAGCAACCATAGCCATAGACCAAGAACCTTGAATTTCTTCAAGTCCCCTTCAAGATTGGGTCCTAGGGATTAAAGGTTGGAGTCTTTGCCATCAATGGAGCTTGCCTACCGATTTAGAAGAAGTTTGGAGCACAAGAAGGTATTATGGGGTTAAATTTTTGGAGATTCTTCTTCTATGGCTATCAAAGCATGCATGGAGCTACTGAAGCTCAACCCCTCCTTCTCCCATTGAAGAATTGAGCTTGAAGACTCAATTCTTGGCTGAAGCTTTGTCATCATGAAGCTAATTGGAGCATTGCAGAGCAACCTTGAAACATTGGCCTCCACTGATTCTCAGCCCTTCTTCACTAATCAAAGAGATAATTGACTCTTGAACCCTCTTTTATATCCATCCTATTGTTGAGCCAAAAAGCCTATTGTTGGGAGAGATTCAAATAGTCAATCATGCATTTTATTGAAGGTTTCAATGCTTACATGCTACCAATTTAATCTTAGTCCTCTCTTAGGCTTTCTTGCATTGAAAATGGTCCATTCTATGTTGAAAATTTCCACTATTGTTTAATGATTATCTCACCTAATCTCTTGACTTGTGATGATTGTTTGAGCATAAACTAATATTTGAAATCCATTGTAAATAAGGTGAGATAGCAATGAGTCACTACTCGGTAAGCCCTTCCCCTATTCCCAATTAAAATCCATGCATTTCATGAAAAGAATTACTTCCAAGCTCCCATGCATAGCATGCTGATTGTTTAATTAATAAATGTTTGCCATGTATATTCCGGGTGAGGAAAAAGCTCGATGCTAGGCAAGGTGGAAAGACAAAAGAGGGGTGATCCCCCCTTGCCATCAAAGACCCTGAAGGGGTGCACAACCCGGCCTGGGGGGAACTTTGCCCACCTCCCCATGATCTGGAGCCCGAACTTGTTTGCAAGTGTAGAGATATCTTGGGGATAGTGAGAATTGGCATGTCATGATGATGCCATTGATGTCTATGACATATTGATGTACTTGGGATTATGCCATTGATGTATATGGCATATTGATATACCACTGATATACTTGCAATGATGTATGATTGAGAATCAATGCTAAAATGTATATTTAGATGCACATGCAGTCATGTATGCAATTATGATAATGAATGCAACAAACAGTGCATGTATGATGCTCATATGTGAGTGACACGGTCATGGGAATGCTCATTTTCATGCTTAGCAATGATGTTATGGTCTAGACCATGTGTATGTATGCTGAAGCAATGTATGGTGCCATGGGAGAAGTGGTTGTAGACATACAATAGACGGGGGACAATATTTCAGCTATCTTGAATTCCTACAGGGTGTTGTAGACATTTTCAGTCTTATAGAGGTCAAGATTGAGTACTAGCACTGAAGAGTAGGCCCCAAAGAGTGTTTTCAGACCTCAGTAAACCCCCTATCAGTTTGGTACTTTATTTGGGTACTACCCATCCCTTACAGGCCAAAACAGTCCTCTATTGCTCTCAAACAGGGTGTAGGGCTGCATAAAACAACTATAGATTTGCTATTACAGAATTTTTTGTACTAGACCTGTAGTAGCATGCCTATGCTCAATTCGAAGAGGACATCCTTGGCTTCAACTTGAAAAAAAAAGTAGGTCAATAGGAGCTCCCTAGATCACGTTATGAGCAAAACAGTGAGTAGGGGTCTAGCGGGACTACACTTAGCCATGGTAGGGAACAAGGGAAAAACTAAGGCAAATGATGACCTCCAGAAACAACAAATAAGGGATGCGTGTGCCCCGAGGGCTGAAACTAACCCTGAGGTGGAAGATGAATATTACTCTCATGACATGGGGAGTCTCAGCGCGCTCACTAACAAATTATAAGCTGGTTTGCTAAAGATAAGATTGAATTATAGTTTATCAAAACCTAGAGCTATAGAATCTCTACTCTACCTTGTGTTAAGTGCTACAACAACGATTGATTTGAAAGTTAAAAGTAGCATAAAATCCTACTATAAAGATAGTAGAAAAGGAAAAACACAGAGAGGAAAGAGAGTGTGTGTGAGTGAGTAGGAGAGAAAGAAATGAGCACCTATCCAATCTTGTCTAAATTGATCCATGCTAAAAGACAATAGCAAGAGTTAGTATTTACATAAAGTCATACTGAAAAAATAGTAGAAAAGAGGAAAAGACAAAGAGAGAAAAAGAGAGAGGAAGAGAGATTTAAGTACTTATGCAAACTCATCCAAATTAGTCTCTGTAATAAAAGAATAACAAGGTTTAGAACCAACATTATGCTATATTGAAAAGATAGCAGCAAAGAAAACACACACACACACACACACACACACACACACACACACACACACACACACACACACACACACACACACACACACACAGAGAGAGAGAGAGAGAGAGAGAGAGAGAGAGAGAGAGAGAGAGAGAGAGAGAGAGAGAGAGAGAGAGAGAGAGAGAGAGAGAGAGAGAGAGAGAGAGAGAGAGAGAGAGAGAGAGGGAGAATCAACTTCACCTCTTGCTCCAAATGAACTCTACAAGAAAACAACTATAATTAGAACCAACATCAAGGCCTATTGAAAACTCAATAGAAAAGAGACATAACACATAAAGAGAGAGAGAGAGAGAGAAATGAGCATATGTGGCTCCTACCCAAAAGAAGCTCTACAACAATACAACAACAATAGTAGTACAAAATGATATCAAACCCTATTGGAAAATAACAAACAAGAAGAAACACAAAGAGAGATGGGCTCCTCTATTTTGCCCAAATTCTGGAGTTGCAAGGAGAAGAAAGTGAAAAGATAAGTAGAATGCTCAAAACCATAATTACTCTCATCATTGAGCTTCAATGGAGACGAAAATTCATGACAATGGAGAGAGGGAGAAAGTAATCTATTACTAAACTTTTGGGTCAAATTGAATTTGTGAGAGGGAAAAAAAGCAAAATTGAAAATTCACCAAAAAAAGAGAGGGAGAGACATATGAGGCAAGAGAAACTCAAAATTGATATACTTTTCATTCTCCCTTTTTTTGATCCCCCATTAACTCTTTTTTTAATAAAAAACCCAAGATCCCGAGAGAGAAGATTCATTCTCCATGGATGTCCATATCTAGCCTTCCTATTGAAAAATCCAAAAGGCCCACATCTTAAATAATATTATTTTAAAGGGCCCATTTTTTAGTCCAAATTTTTCCTAATGAAAGTGAGAGAGAGAACAATGGTTCAAGATGAGATCATTGTAGATGTATAGCACTGGTCTATATATACATGTGTGTGTGAGAGAGAGTGATTGCTGTGCTTTACTATGATAAGGCATACACTTGCTGCCAATGACTAGCCATGTCCAGCTGCTCCAATGAAGACTAGGAAAGAGAGCTCTATTCTTTTGGCCAATCCAAATGGTGCCAAAGAGCCATTCTAATTGTAGCAAGATATTGAAAATAGCCATTGCATGTGTATCCTTTTTGCTAGAATAAATGTACCATTGGAAGTGGATTTTTTTAAATGAAAGTATATTAGAATTTTCTATTGATTTGAACCTACTAAAGGGGAAGTAAAAGGTAGCCTACCCCCACTATCCCTAATGTGACATTAAAATTTTGTGGGGGTAGGCAAAAATTTCATAAGCATCAAGGAAGCATTAATGAACCTATTGTGACCTAGCTCTAACATTTTATTAAAACCTCTCAAATCCAACCATAAACATCTAATAATAGATCTACCCTCCGGAATCAACATGTTCTAAAATATATTCTTACATAGATCCATTGATCTTCTCTCTCTCTCTCTCTCTCTCTCTCTCACCTAGAGTCTTGCTTAAAGTCTAGGGAATCATGATCTTATTTCAATATTTATGAAATGAAAAAAGAAGATTAACACTACAATTTTCATGAAATGGACACATAAAAATAGACAAAAATAAAAAGGCTATAGATGTTGCTAGGTACATAAGAATGATAGATGCTCACATGGGTGCTTTTTCTTTTGATGTGTCCATCCAATATTTTATTAAGCTATGTAAAACTACATCATGTAAATGTGTTGGGAAGCGATCTATGGTAAGAGTTATATGGGAAAACATTAAGGGGTAGACATGCAAAGAGGGGAGAGTCTAGCCCACAACCACATAAAGTGCAATGTAAAGAGTATAGATAATTCTAGGCATGTAGCCCAATATTGTTAATATGTAAATCTAAAACTTGGCCTACCAAGAAAAGAAACATCACAATGAGAGATGAGAGAGAGAGAGAGAGAGAGAGAGAGAGAGAGAGAGAGAGAGAGAGAGAGAGAGAGAGAGAGAGAGAGAGAGAGAGAGAGAGAGAGAGAGAGAGAGAGAGAGAGAGAGAGAGAGAGAGAGAGAGAGAGAGAGAGAGAGAGAGAGAGTGTGTGTGTGTTGTATAAGCCTATACAAGGTCTAAGCCTATTCCATTCGTGCTATTATAATGGGTTATAAAAAGTACTTCTTAAGGTATATATTAAGGTCCAAGCCTATGTGGACATGATTATGGATCTTAACAATCTATGCAATATCAAAATCTGCTCAAAATCCCTGTAACATCCCCTCTCGTGCCCCCGTGTCTTCCCCATGAGAACCTCCTCCCCCCTTAAATTTTAATTTTTTTAAAGTAAATTTTTTCCCTCTCTCTCTCCCCCTACCATCTACATGGTGGAGAGAGAGAGAGAGAGAGAGAGAGAGAGAGAGAGAGAGAGAGAGAGAGAGAGAGAGAGAGAGAGAGAGAGAGAGAGAGAGAGAGAGAGAGAGAGAGAGAGAGAGAGAGAGAGAGAGAGAGAGAGTGTGTGTGTGTGTGTGTGTGTGTGAGTAAAGGGGGAGAAGGGGGCATGCAGCCCCCCCAGATGGAGGGTAACGCCACCCCCCTCCCAACCTTATAAGAGCTCTCCCCCCCTCTGTGCCAGGCGGTAGCCCCTCCTCCCTAGCCTGCATCATCAAGCCTCTCCCCCCCGTCATCTGCATCAGCACCCCCCTCCTTGGCTCGTCGTCAGGCAACAGGCCCTCCCCTCCCTCATACACAGTGCACCCCCCCTCGGCGTGACGTTAGCACCCCCCTGTGAGCAGAGAGAGAGTGAGCGAGAGAGAGAAGAAGGAGGAGAGGAAGAAGAGGAAGAGGGAGAGAGAGAAGGAGGAGAGAAGAAGAGGAAGAAGAGGGAGAGAGAGAGAGAGAGAGAGAGATGAGAAGAAGAGAAGAAGAAGAGGGAAAGAGAGGAGGAGAAGAAGGGAAGAAGAAGAAGAGGAAGAGAGAGGAGAGAGAAGGAGAAGGAGAAGGAGAAGGAGAAGGAGAAGGAGAAGGAGAAGGAGAAGGAGAAGGAGAAGGAGAAGGAGAAGGAGAAGGAGAAGGAGAAGGAGAAGGAGAAGGAGAAGAAGAAGAAGAAGAAGAAGAAGAAGAAGAAGAAGAAGAAGAAGAAGAAGAAGAAGAAGAAGAAGAAGAAGAAGAGGGAGAGAGGAAGGGAGAGGAAGAATAAGAAGAAGAGGAAGGGAGAGAGAGAAGGAGAACCAGAAGGAGAAGAAGAGGGAGAGAGAGGAGAAGAAGAAGAAGATGAGAAAGAAGAGAACTTGAAGAGAAATCAGAAGGCCAAGCTCGAAGACTCGTTCATAGCCATCGAGAAATCAAGGACACTCAGGGTTACACGGACGCATGAGATCGGAAGTCCATGGATGGCTCGTGACACCTAGCAAGACGACATTGACTACCCACTCGAAAAGGGTGTCCTCTAACCCTCCCACTATTCTTATTGCTTATTGTTCATGGTTTTTCTTCCATACTTAAAGTGCATGATTATGAAAAGTCAAGTGCATGAGTTGCATGAAATATTGACAAGCCTAGTACATGAAATATTGTTGCACGAAATATTGCAAATACGGGATGATTGCATGGGAGTCAAGTGGAAAAATAGAATGGATTTTGCATGGATTCACGCACATGAAATGATAAGGTTCTCATAAAATTTTACATAAAATGATAGACCTTCGCATAGAGCAATGCTTAAATTAACCAATAAAAATCACAAATTGCATCTGCATAAAAATTAAAGACATGAAATGTTAGTTTTCGTTCATAGGATACAATTGCACCGATGGATAAAAACCTAGACTTTCATATATGCAGGTCACATGAGATCCGGTGCATTAGGAACAAGTATTGGTTGCTAGGTATGAAGAGAGTTAAAGGTCGTTTAGGATGTACTAATATATTAAACGCACCATGTGCATGATGGGTAAGTTGATTGGAGAATTCTGCATAGTACCGCACTAAGAGAGATGGAAGGGATGCATGCATCTAGACTGTATCCTGAAGGCCTAGGTGAAAAGTCTTGCGTTGGCAAGTGTGTTAACTTTACTTGGTTAGAGAGAGATGAGTAAAGAATTGGAAGGATAAAAGGCTCTTGGATGGATTGCGAATAAAGGCCTGTTCGTTGCCTTGATTGACTAGTCAATGCTTTGAGTTAGGACTAAGTTACCACAAGGAAACGCCCAAGGGGAAAAGAAGCAGGTTGAATCAAGTAGATCTGTTAATGTCTCAAAACACCTGCGGATCAAAATCAGGAAGGGGAGACTTACATACTAGGGTAAGGACGTCCTAGTGGACTCAATGCGCAACAACATTTAGGAGTTAGATAGGTAAACTATCTAGGGAAAAATTTCTATGAAGACCTAGTCGATGCTAAGGTCGTTGGGAAGGGTGGATCACCAGTCCATAACTCGAAAAGCACGAGTTGAATTGGCATTCGACTATGTAGATTCTTGTTCCTTACAAGCAAAGGCATACTTAGGGAAAACCCCAATTCCCAAGGTATCGGATCTTGCGGGTTGCAATCGACCTAAGGAAGAGTGCTGAGGGTATGCAAGAAAGGAACTTCACCTTAACAGGAATATTATACAAACTACCTAACTTGTCTATGTTTGAAACAATAGGGAAATGTTAGCCTTGATCAAATCAGGATCAAGGGGAAGACCACTTAGGTCATTTAAAGGATCTAGAAGGATTTCTACCTTAGAAAAGGTTGTAAAATCCTTGAGCAAGCGTTTTGATACATCCAAGTTAAATTCTGGTTGTGCATGCAATGGGATTGCGATGCCTTGAAGCAAGAGGTTGTGCATTCAACTGTTTGTGAATGTGGTTTTGGATGTTAATCCAAGTGGGGTGTAATTGATGATTTCATGGCCGGGTCTATTATGACTGATTGCCATGCGAACAAAAAGGATGTTTTCCTAGTTAAAGGATGTTAGGCTGGTTGTTTCAGCTTGATTGTTCCCGAAAGGATACTTAAGGATTGGCTGTGGTTTTGGATGAATATCCAAGTGATTATACTTACATGGCAGGACATAAGGATAAATTGCCATGGGAACAAAAGGGATGTTTCCTTAGAAATGTTATTAGGCTGGTTGCTTTAGCTGTGGATGATTTCTTGAAGGGATAATTAAGGAAGGATGGTGCTAGCTACCCCTCGTGAACTGCAAAACCCTAACCAAGGGGGTTATGAAATTGCACTGGGAATGTGGACCGAACCCATCGTGAGAGGTCTCTCCATGGAAATTACTTGGCGCACAGGAGGACGCTTGGGTCCGAGGGGGGGCTTTGGCCATAAATCCCAATGCCTCCGGACCCTACACAAGTGTTCTACGTGACTCAGGATGGGATCCTGAGGCTCTGGATACTAGTTACGGGGCAGAATCTTGGTAGGATAAACCTTCGGGTTTTTATTGCCGAGAGACGAGAGGAATTTTTTCTGTGGAGGCAGAAAGGGACACTTAATCCTCCTGTATGGACGGGAGACAAACATTAATCTGAAGATAAGTTAAGAAAGTGTTTGAACTTGTTTTATCTTGTTTTAGTGTCTGTGCCCTAAATTACGTAAAGGAACATGTGGTTAACGGGTTAATTAAGGAAGTTGCTTTTATGTGTCAAACATAATGTGGTAGGTAATTAGATAACTAAAACAACCCCCGAGGAAAGCATGGTGGATGTGATCGTCGGGTCTATCCTACGGCAGGGTGGTCTCGGTTAGCCGAGAGCTTTCCTCAATGGAATTTATTTGATGAGAACGTTAGATAGACAAGGACCTTAGAACTTGCAAGTTAAAAACCTGATTCATACCGTTTGAGGGGACCGGAATGGGACTATGCCCTACGGGTAGAGAGGTCGAGCGATGCATCCCTCTCATTTCCCATTCGTTTTGAACCAAGTGCAGTATGAGTCTGCTTTGGCCCAGTTGTGTCTATGCAAAGTGGAGCAGTTGTAGACCGACGCTAGAAGGCTGTTAGGAAGACCCAATTACAAGGAACCCGGACTTCAGGTCAATCTTAGTGGGAACGGATTGATAAGTTCCGTTGCAGGGAAGACTCAAGAGACCCTAGTTGGCAAACCTCGTGTCATTCCTTGGGAGTGCTGGGCGGTGTCTTCTAGATATATCTCTCAATGGACTGCTAAGACATGTCCTGTGATTTAAGGAGCGAGCACATTACAGTTGGTATCAGAGCAAAACTTCATAATGATACATGATTGATTAATGTTAGGTTCATAGACATATCCTAAATAGAAATAACCTAAGTGGTATGGCTTGATTGTCAGGCACCCTCTGCACCCATGAATGCTGACATGCAAGAGAAGAAATTTCTTCTCAAGCAAATTAAGGCACCCGAGTTTGATGGCAAGGGAAGGACTATTCAAGCCGACGGTGAGATCTGGATTGAGTCCATGGAGGACTATTTTGAGGCAGCAGGAACTGCACCTGCTAATAACCAAGCCATGCTCGCCAAACTTGAGCTTACAGGCGAAGCGAGACTTTGGTGGAAACATTGGTGCAGAGACCAAGCGATCTCTCGGAGGGGACAGTCACTTGGGCTAAGCTTAAGGAAGCTATGCAAAGGAGGTATCTGCCACCTGCCTACCACACACAAAAGATGAATGAATTCTATGACTTGAAGTAGCTAGGATTATCCCTTGAATTATATTATTCAAAGTTCGTTTCACTCCTAAAGTATGCACCCCCAATGGATATGACACAACAGGTGTCAAAATTATGTGTTGGGTTGAATCCACCCATAAACACTCAATTGAAATCAATGCACCCAACGGACTTGCAAGATGCATTACTTCGAGCGAATCCAATCGTCCAAGAACTTAAATCGGGCAATTGTAGCAAAGATGACTATGGAGATCAGGATAAGAGATGCCATACATGCAGAGAGATAGGGCACATCCGTAGGAGATGTCCCTACCATCAATGCTTCCATTGTAAGGAGCTAGGACACATCCAAGCAGACCGCCTTGATCTAAGTCCAAAAGACAATGAGCCTCTAAGAAAACGAAGCTACACAGGCGCAGTCTATGGATATATAGACAAATAAGATGAAGACAAAGATCTAGAGCCCACTAAACCTTATTAGGAGGACTAAAATTCCTAGAAGTTTAATCGACA